>NW_027014918.1:282885-324375 GCF_036934945.1 Oncorhynchus masou masou | reverse complement strand
GTCTGTTTGGCACGGTTTCCTCCCAGTCGTGTCTGTTTGGCACGGTTTCCTCACAGTCGTGTCTGTTTGGCACGGTTTCCTCACAGTCGTGTCTGTTTGGCACGGTTTCCTCCCAGTCGTGTCTGTTTGGCGCGGTTTCCTCCCAGTCGTGTCCGTTTGGCACGGTTTCCTCCCAGTCGTGTCCGTTTGGCACGGTTTCCTCCCAGTCGTGTCCGTTTGGCTCGGTTTCCTACCAGTCGTGTCTGTTTGGCACGGTTTCCTACCAGTCGTGTCTGTTTGGCACGGTTTCCTCCCAGTCGTGTCTGTTTGGCACGGTTTCCCAGTCGTGTCTGTTTGGCACGGTTTCCTCCCCAGTGTCTGTTTGGCACGGTTTCCTCCCAGTTTGTTTGGCGCGGTTTCTCCCAGTCGTGTCTGTTTGGCGCGGTTTCCTCAGTCGTGTCTGTTTGTCTCACAGTCGTGTCTGTTTGGCTCGGTTTCCTCACAGTCGTGTCTGTTTGGCGCGGTTTCCTCACAGTCGTGTCTGTTTGGCACGGTTTCCTCACAGTCGTGTCTGTTTGGCTCGGTTTCCTCACAGTCGTGTCTGTTTAGCGTGGTTCAGCGCGAACAGACACAACTGGGAGGAAACCGCGCTGGCTTCCTCCCAGTTGTGTCTGTTTAGCACAGTTTCCTCCCGGTTATGTCTGTTTAGCATGGTTTCCTCCCGGTTGTTGAAGGTGATGTGGAATTTCTTAAGGTTTGTTTTTATGTTGTATTTGTAGCATTTATTTTGCCCGCCAGGGGCTCACTAACCTTCCTTCATCGGCGTGAGTTGGGCATCCGGGTGACATGGAATTCCATCAGAGTTGGTGCTGTATTATACACTGAGTGTACAAAATATTAGGAACACCTGCTTTTTCCATGACATACACTGACTAGGCAAAACCAGGTGAAAGCTATGATCCCACTTGACAAATCCACTTCAAATCAGTGTAGATGGAGGGGAGGAGACAGTTTAAAGAAGGATTTGTAAGCCTTGCGTTATTCAGAGGGTGAATGGGCAAGACAAAACATTTAAGACAAAACATTTGCTTTTGAATGGGGTATAGTAGTAGGTGCCAGGCACACTGCTTTGAGTGTGTTAAGAACTGCAATGCTGCTGGGTTTTTCACGTTCAACAGTTTCCCGTGTATCAAAAATTATCCACCATGCTAAGGACATCCAGCCAACTTGACACAACTGCAGGAAGCATTCAACATGGGCCAGCTTCCCTGTGGAACACTTTCAACACCTTGTAGAGACCATGCCCCGACAAATAGAGGCTATTCGGAGGGCAAAAGGGGGTGCAACTCAATATTAGGAAGGTGTTCCTAATGTTTTGTGCACTCCATGTAGTAGTGGTGATGCTGTTTATGTTGGCCTCCTCCAGGACGCTGGTGTTGGTGTGCCTGTCCTCGCAACTGATCCTCAGGATGTTTTGTGAGGATCTTTGGAGGTGTTGTTCCAGTGCCTTCAGGTATCTACTGTAGGTGGTCCATGCGCTCCGTCTAGCAATGTGGGAAAGACAACAGCTTTGTAGACCAGTATTCCGATGAACTTCAGGGCAGCTGTATTTTAGTGTTCACCAGAAGTGTGGGGTAAAGGCCTTCACAGGTTAAAAAAGTTGAACCCGTTCCGAAATGGATCTGGGGCTTTCCCATCCGGAACAGATATGCATATTTTAAAATAGGAGACCCGTTCCGAACGGACCCGAAGACAACTAGACCCGTTCCATATAGACCTGGTCGGCTCCAGACCCCCAGCAGAAAAGTACATTTTTAAGCTACTTTATTAACTCAAGCAGATAAAGCACAAGGGAGTGGAGGTAGAGAGAGGTGACGCTCTAGCAAGGGTCGTGCTGTGTGTGTAGTACGGTTGGGCGGTTTCTAGATTTTCATATCATACCGTCCTTCTCTCATTCCGGTTTACAGTATAACCGGCTTAGTGCACAAGGCGGCGCCAAAAAAAGTCCATTGGGCATCCGTTACCAAAATGCTAACAAAATTAGCACAAGTAAAAGTGCATTTCCCTGGAGGGTGTTAGCTAAATATGCTAACGAGCGCAAAAGAGCGAAAATAAACAAACTTGCAAAGACAGGAAATCCAGCTCATAAAGTTAATTTATTTAACCAGGCACGTCAGTTAAGAACAAATTGTTATTTACCATGACGGCCTACCCCGGCAAAACCCAGACGACGCTGGGCCAATTGTGCACCGCCCTATGGGACTCCAATCACGGCATGTGATGCAGCCTGGATACAGGGACCGCTGCGCCACTCGGGGGCCCCGAGTCGATTTAAATGAATTCTTATTTACAATGACGGCCTACCTTGTTCAAGAGCAGAACAACAGATTTTTAACTTGTCAGCTCGGGGATTCGATCCAGCAACCTTTCAGTTACTGGCCCAATGCTCTTACCACTATGCTACCTGCCTGTCGCCACCCTCCTACCTATGTATACCTACATATATAGGTAGGAGCTACCGAATGTAATGTTTTGTGAGTTTGGACATCTACAAACAAATGTGAACGAGAGACATTGTGCAAATTAACAAAGTTTTGTCTGCTCTGAAGCAGCATGTGTCTGTCTGGAGTCGCTCGGGACCAGAACGGAGAAGCAAGGAAATCAAAAGATATCTGTACAGCTGCCACTGCTAACTAATCCAAAGGGCTTTGACTTCTCAAACAGAAAGCTAACAACATGATGGCCCGTCATCTTATTAATTCAGTAACTTACTTAGATAACTCGCAAGTTAAACTCAAGGGTTGCGTTAACGCAGAATTCTTCCATTTTTCACAAAGGAAAATATATATAAAACACGCGAGAAATCTCTTGCTGCATTTTGTAAACGCAGATCTAAAACAATATTTTCTGCTCGATATCGGACTATTTTTGTGGGTCAGTTGCACTTCTCCACTCAGATGAGAATTCACAAACGGGGCATTCTATCAGCAGACAGCGCTCTTTACTGATGTGTAGCTTTTTTCACAGGCCTTGTCCCTGCCATTTCTCTTGTAGCTGGCGTGCTTTGAAGATCATATCTGCAGTACCTCTGGACGGGCGGACGCCACACTGCGATTCTGGGAGTACTTCCTCAGACAAGGGTAGCAATTGGTTGGCAAGGACACATGCAAAAACTTCTAGCTATGTGGATAGTGGTATTCCTGAACGGTATAACGGACCAATATTCCTACTAGAGATCGACTGATTAATCGTAATGGCCGATTAATTAGGGCCGATTTCAAGTTTTCAAAACAATCAGTAATCTGCATTTTTGGACACCGATTATGGCCCATTACATTGCACTCCACGAGGAGACTGCGTGGCAGGCTGACTACCTGAGAGTGCAGAAGGAGCCACGGTAAGGTGCTAGCTAGTATTAAACTTGTGTGTTGTAAAAAACAATCAATCTTAACATAATCACTTTTTAACTACACATGGTTGATGATATTACTAGTATATCTAGCTTGTCCTGCATTGCATATAATCAATGCAGTGCCTGTTAATTTATCATTGAATCACAGCCTACTTCGCCAAACGGGTGATTTAACAAGCGCATTCGTGAAAAAGCACTGTCGTTGCACCAATGTGTAACTAACCATAAACATCAATGCCTTTCTTAAAAACACTACACAATTCTATATTTTTAAACCTGCATATTTAGTTAATATTGCCTGCTAAAATTAATTTATTTTAACTAGGGAAATTGTGTCACTTCTCTTGCGTTCTGGGTATATGCAGCAGTTTGGGCCTCCTGGCTCGTTGCGAACTGTGTGAAGACCATTTCTTCCTAACAAAGACCGTAAATTAATTTGCCAGAATTGCACATAATTATGACATAACATTGAAGGTTATGCAATGTAACAGCAATATTTAGACTTAGGGATACCACCCGTTAGATAAAATATGTAATGGTTCCGTATTTCACTGAAATAATAAACATTTTGTTTTCGAAATGATAGTTTTCGGATTTTACCATATTAATGACCTAAGGCTCGTTTTTCTGTGTGTTTTTATATTATAATTAAGTCTGATTTGATAGAGCAGTCTGAGCGGTGGTAGGCAGCAGCAGGCTCATAAGCATTCATGAAAACAGCACTTTCCTGCATTTGCCAGCAGCTCTTTGCTGTGCTTCAAGCATTGCGCTGTTTATGACTTCAAGCCTATCAACTCCCGAGATTAGGTTGGCAATACTAAAGTACCTATTAGAAGATCCAATAGTCAAAGGTATATGAAATACAAATGACATAGAACAAAATAGTCCTATAATAACTACAACCTAAAACTTCTTACCTGGGAATATTGAAGACTCATGTTAAAAGGAACCACCAGCTTTCATATGTTCTGAGCAAGGAACTGAAACGTTAGCTATTTTACATGGCACATATAGCACTTTTACTTTCTTCTCCAACACTTTGTTTTTGCATTTTTAAACCAAATTGAACATGTTTCATTATTTATTTGAGACTAAATTGATTTTGATGTATTATATTAAGTTAAAATAAGTGTGCATTCAGTATTGTTATAATTGTCATTATTACAAATACATACACATATATATATATATAGGAGTATAAAAAAATATATATATATTTTTGGGAGGACCAAAAAAACAGATACCGATTAATATATATATATATTAAACACATAAATAATAATGTACTTCCAGCGCCGACAGAGATGGCCGCCTCGCTTCGCGTTCCTAGGAAACTATGCAGTTTTTTGTTTTTTTACGTGTTATTTCTTACATTAGTACCCCAGGTCATCTTAGGTTTCATTACATACAGTCGAGAAGAACTACTGAATATAAGATCAGCGTCAACTCACCATCAGTACGACCAAGAATATGTTTGTCGCGACGTGGATCCTGTGTTCTGCCTTACAAACAGGACAACGGAATGGATCGCATGCAGCGACCCAAAATAAAAAGGACCCCGAAAAAGAGGGAAACGAGGCGGTCTTCTGGTCAGACTCCGGAGACGGGCACACCGTGCACCACTCCCTAGCATTCTTCTTGCCAATGTCCAGTCTCTTGACAACAAGGTTGATGAAATCCAAGCAAGGGTAGCATTCCAGAGGGACATCAGAGACTGTAACGTTCTGTGCTTCACGGAAACATGGCTCACTGGAGAGACGCTATCCGAAGCGGTGCAGCCAACGGGTTTCTCCACGCATCGCGCCGACAGAAACAAACACCTTTCTGGTAAGAAGAGGGGCGGGGCGTATGCCTTATGGCTAACGAGACATGGTGTGATGAAAGAAACATACAGGAACTCAAATCCTTCTGTTCACCTGATTTAGAATTCCTCACAATCAAATGTAGACCGCATTATCTACCAAGAGAATTCTCTTCGATTATAATCACAGCCGTATATATCCCCCCCCAAGCAGACACATCGATGGCTCTGAACAAACTTTATTTAACTCTTTGCAAACTGGAAACAATTTATCCGGAGGCTGCATTCATTGTAGCTGGGTATTTTAACAAGGCTAATCTGAAAACAAGACTCCCTAAATTTTATTAGCATATCGATTGCGCAACCAGGGGTGGAAAAACCTTGGATCATTGTTACTCTAACTTCCGCAACGCATATAAGGCCCTGCCCCGCCCCCCTTTCGGAAAAGCTGACCACGACTCCATTTTGCTGATCAGACAGAAACTAAAACTAGAGGCTCCCACGCTGAGGTCTGTCCAACGCTGGTCCGACCAAGCTGACTCCACACTCCAAGACTGCTTCCATCACGTGGACTGGGACATGTTTCGTATTGCGTCAGATAACAACATTGACGAATACGCTGATTCGGTGTGCGAGTTCATTAGAACGTGCGTTGAAGATGTCGTTCCCATAGCAACGATTAAAACATTCCCTAACCAGAAACCGTGGATTGATGGCAGCATTCGCGTGAAACTGAAAGCGTGAACCACTGCTTTTAAATCAGGGCAAGGTGTCTGGTAACATGACCGAATACAAACAGTGCTATTCCCTCCGCAAGGCTATCAAACAAGCTAAGCGTCAGTACAGAGAAAGTAGAATCTCAATTCAACGGCTCAGACACAAGAGGCATGTGGCAGGGTCTACAGTCAATCACGGACTACAGGAAGAAATCCAGCCCAGCCACGGACCAGGATGTCTTGCTCCCAGGCAGACTAAATAACTTTTTTGCCCGCTTTGAGGACAATACAGTGCCACTGACACGGCCTGCAACGGAAACATGCGGTCTCTCCTTCACTGCAGCCGAGGTGAGTAAAACATTTAAACGTGTTAACCCTCGCAAGGCTGCAGGCCCAGACGGCATCCCCAGCCGCGCCCTCAGAGCATGCGCAGACCAGCTGGCTGGTGTGTTTACAGACATATTCAAAAAATCCCTATACCAGTCTGCTGTTCCCACATGCTTCAAGAGGGCCACCATTGTTCCTGTTCCCAAGAAAGCTAAGGTAACTGAGCTAAACGACTACCGCCCCGTAGCACTCACTTCCGTCATCATGAAGTGCTTTGAGAGACTAGTCAAGGACCATATCACCTCCACCCTACCTGACACCCTAGGCCCACTCCAATTTGCTTACCGCCCAAATAGGTCCACAGACGATGCAATCTCAACCACACTGCACACTGCCCTAACCCATCTGGACAAGAGGAATACCTATGTGAGAATGCTGTTCATCGACTACAGCTCGGCATTCAACACCATAGTACCCTCCAAGCTCGTCATCAAGCTCGAGACCCTGGGTCTCGACCCCGCCCTGTGCAACTGGGTACTGGACTTCCTGACAGGCCGCCCCCAGGTGGTGAGGGTAGGTAACAACATCTCCTCCCCGCTGATCCTCAACACTGGGGCCCACAAGGGTGCGTTCTGAGCCCTCTCCTGTACTCCCTGTTCACCCACGACTGCGTGGCCACGCACGCCTCCAACTCAATCATCAAGTTTGCGGACGACACAACAGTGGTAGGCTTGATTTCCAACAACGACGAGACGGCCTACAGGGAGGAGGTGAGGGCCCTCGGAGTGTGGTGTCAGGAAAATAACCTCACACTCAACGTCAACAAAACTAAGGAGATGATTGTGGACTTCAGGAAACAGCAGAGGGAACACCCACCTATCCACATTGATGGAACAGTAGTGGAGAGGGTAGCAAGTTTTAAGTTCCTCGGCATACACATCACAGACAAACTGAATTGGTCCACTCACACAGAGAGCATCGTGAAGAAGGTGCAGCAGCGCCTCTTCAACCTCAGGAGGCTGAAGAAATTCGGCTTGTCACCAAAAGCACTCACAAAATTCTACAGATGCACAATCGAGAGCATCCTGGCGGGCTGTATCACCGCCTGGTACGGCAACTGCTCCGCCCTCAACCGTAAGGCTCTCCAGAGGGTAGTGAGGTCTGCACAACGCATCACCGGGGGCAAACTACCTGCCCTCCAGGACACCTACACCACCCGATGTTACAGGAAGGCCATAAAGATCATCAAGGACATCTACCACCCGAGCCACTGCCTGTTCACCCCGCTATCATCCAGAAGGCGAGGTCAGTACAGGTGCATCAAAGCTGGGACCGAGAGACTGAAAAACAGCTTCTATCTCAAGGCCATCAGACTGTTAAACAGCCACCACTAACATTGAGTGGCTGCTGCCAACACACTGACACTGACTCAACTCCAGCCACTTTAATAATGGGAATTGAATGGGAAATTATGTAAATATATCACTAGCCACTTTAAACAATGCTACCTTATATAATGTTACTTACCCTACATTATTCATCTCATATGCATACGTATATACTGTACTCTATATCATCGACTGCATCCTTATGTAATACATGTATCACTAGCCACTTTAACTATGCCACTTTGTTTACATACTCATCTCATATGTATATACTGTACTCGATACCATCTACTGTATCTTGCCTATGCTGCTCTGTACCATCACTCATTCATATATCCTTATGTACATATTCTTTATCCCCTTACACTGTGTATAAGACAGTAGTTTAGGAATTGTTAGTTAGATTACTTGGTTATTACTGCATTGTCGGAACTAGAAGCACAAGCATTTCGCTACACTCACATTAACATCTGCTAACCATGTGTATGTGACAAATACAATTTGATTTGATTTGGTATCAGCTTTTTTTGGTCCCCCAATAATCTGTATTGGCGTTGAAAAATCATAAATCGGTCGACCTCTAATTCCTACCTATCGTGGAGTTCTAGCTTGGAAAACTGCAGCATTCCCAGCCAACATCCCTACCTCTGACATGGAGTTGTAGTTAACGGAATAGCAGTATTCCTGAACAGTATTGCGAACCAACATAGCTTTCACTAGGGAATATCAATGTGTATAGCAGAATTCCTGAACAGTACTGCGAACCAACATAGCTTTCACTAGGGAATATCAATGTGTATAGCAGGATTCCTGAACAATACTGCAAACCAACATAGCTTTCACTAGGGAATATCAATGTGTATAGCAGTATTCCTGAACAGTACTGCGAACCAACATAGCTTTCACTAGGGAATATCAATGTGTATAGCAGGATTCCTGAACAGTACTGCGAACCAACATAGCTTTCACTAGGGAATATCAATGTGTATAGCAGGATTCCTGAACAGTACTGCGAACCAACATAGCTTTCACTAGGGAATATCAATGTGTATAGCAGGATTCCTGAACAGTACTGCGAACCAACATAGCTTTCACTAGGGAATATCAATGTGTATAGCAGGATTCCTGAACAGTACTGCGAACCAACATTGATATTCCCTAGTGAAAGCTATGTGTATAGCAGGATTCCTGAACAGTACTGCGAACCAACATAGCTTTCACTAGGGAATATCAATGTATATAGCAGGATTCCTGAACAGTACTGCGAACCAACATAGCTTTCACTAGGGAATATCAATGTATATAGCAGGATTCCTGAACAGTACTGCGAACCAACATAGCTTTCACTAGGGAATATCAATGTATATAGCAGGATTCCTGAACAGTACTGCGAACCAACATAGCTTTCACTAGGGAATATTAATGTATATAGCAGTATTCCTACCTGTCATGGAATTCTCTGAGGTGCTGAGCTGTTCCCGCAGCTTGTCCACGTCGTCAGGATGCACCTGCTCATACAGCGTGCTGCCAAACCACTCCGACTGCGGGTGGTTGAGCACCGGTGTCACCGAGTCAGACACGTAGATCACACGACCCGTCTCCGCGGCGACCACAAACAGGAAGCCGTCGGCCGCCTCCAGGATGAGGTGTTTCAACTCCTATTAGACGAGAGGAGAAAAGAGAAACAGAACACACACCCGTGTGTGACGGCAGAGCAGAAACACACGTCACAGTAAAGATGAGGGATATGCAGTATTGATTGACATACCATTGGTGAAAATCCGGGACAAACAGACACACACGCCAAGGGCAGAGGCAGGGGACATGACAGACAGCCTGCAAAAGCTTTATTTATTTCAAATTGATAAGATCAATATGCTGACAGGAAATTGTGTCAGCGGATATCATTTGTAGAGCTGCACAGATGTGCAGACCCAACGTACAGAACCCAAATGCAGAGTCAAAGAGAATAGAACAAAACCAGTTCATAGACTCACCTTTTCAGTTTGGCTTTGTACTAGTTTATTTATGTACTTTTTTTTCATCTCTAATTCCTATGTGTTTGTATTCATTTTGATCATATTATGCTGCTTTTATTGCCTTTTATGTTACTTTGTCTTTTTATTGTTTACTTTTTAATGACTGTTATTACTATTTTATTATGTACAGCACCTTGAGTTGCGGTCTCTGTATGAAATGTGCTATACAAATAAAGTTGTTTTATTATTACCTGTTTGCTGAGGAGGAGGGTTTGTAGACCCTGCTAAATTACTCACACAGACACACACACACACGCAAAACGCACACACACACAGATACGCGCACATCAGCCCCCATGACCAACCCACCCACAAAACACACACACATTGGTCGTGTTCCAGGCCGACTACATTGCAGTCATTGCATGGCATCAACCAATGGTCGTGTGCCATTTCATCGACAGCGCAGTTGGGTTATCAGATTGCGATATCATACGATGCAGTTAGCTTAAACACTTTGTGAGATCTGGTAGTTGTCTGCACTGTAGTCAGCCTGGAACGCGGCCATCGTCACCCCCACCTATAATACCTGTTCGGTCAGGAAGGAGGGCTTGTACGCCCCGTCAGTGGACGTGTTCCCGGTCCCTCTCATGGACTTCATGTGGGACACGGCCATGCGGAGGATAGTCAGTTTGTCTGGCTTGCGGGCCAGAGCGCTGCAGGTGGGCACCATGTCCGACAGCTCCGTGATGTACTGGGTCATCTTGTTACGGCGACGCCGCTCTATCTCGCTGTGGTTCTCTCTGGAACAGAGAGGAGGATTTAGACACATAGGGGAGGCGTCGTGGTCGTCACTGGTTGGCCACGGTGGACAGGATATAAATGTAAACATCATTTCTTATCTTAAAATTCACAAATCAGTGAAAAGTATGGAACAGACAGAAGGGGTCTTTGAGGCTGTACTGTGGGCCAATTTGGTGTGTGTTTGTGCATTTGTTTTAGCATTGATGTGTATGCACCATAACCCTAAACTCAATTCTGATTTCATGATAATGCAGTTTTTTTTCTAACATGAGCATCCAGTGACAACCATCTGCATATACCAGTGTTTCCCCTAGCGGTGCTTAGGCAGGACGGGCTGCCTACAAAATCATTCGCCTCCATTGGTTTGAATTGGAACTTTCGGTGTTAAAAGCTTAGTATGTTAGTTTTGATACAGTAAGGTAAACTCCAGTGAACCGACTTCAAACTTGGTTGTTCAACACCTACCTATGGCTGGATACACACTTTTACTTAAACTGAATTCATTGCCAGCCATTCGTGGAGATAGGAGTACGTGCACGTACTCTAAGAACCATAATACTCTGTACTAGAGAAGACTAAAGGGAAGTTAGGAGAAGAGAAGTTATTCAGTTGCTTTTCAGTGTTTGAGTTTGTCTTCTGAGGACATAAAGAACATACAGGGATTAAAGAACACAGCAAACCAGAACACAATCTCTGAGCTACGGATAGACAGGCCCTCAATTGCTATGTTCATTTATTTGATCATGAACGTCATGTGTGAATAACATACATTACCTTCAGAAAGTATTCACACCCCTTGACTTTTACAACATTTTGTTGTTACAAAGTGGGATTAAAATGAATTTAATTGTAATGTTTTTCAAAGATCTAGACAAAATACTTGGTAAGGTCAAAAATGTGTAAAATAAAACACTAATATATCTTACTTAGATAAGTATTCAACCCAAATGAGTCAATACAAGTCTTTCTGGGTAAACCTCGCAGAGCTTTCTACACCTGGATTGTGAAACATTTGCCCAAGTTCTTCAAGCTCTGTCAAATTGGTTGTTGATCATTGCTAGACAACCATTTTGAGGTCTTACCATAGATTTTCAAGCAGATTTAAGTGAAAACTAACTCAGCCACTCAGGAACATTCACTGTCTTCTTGGTAAGCAACTCCATTGTAAATGTGGCCTTGTGTTTTAGGTTACTGTCCTTCTGAAAGTTGAATTTCTCTCCCAGTGTCTGTTGGAAAGGAGACTTAACTAGGTTTTCCTCTAGGATTTTGGCTGTACTTAGCTCCATTCAATACATTTTTTTATCCTGAAAAATTCCATAGTCCTTAACAATTACAAGCATACCCATAACATGATGCAGCCACTACTATGCTTGAAAATATGGAGTGGTACTCAGTAATGTGTTGTATTGGATTTGCCCCAAACGTGACACTTTGTTTGCAGGACACAAAGTGAATTGCTTTGCTGAATACAGGATGCATGTTTTTGAATATTTGCATTCTGTACAGGCTTCCTTCTTTTCACTCTGTCAATTAGGTTAGTATTGTGGAGTAACTGCAATGTTGTTGATCCATCCTCAGTTTTAAAATAACTGTTTTAAAAAGTCACCATTGGCCTAATGGTGAAATCCCTGAGCGGTTTCCTTCCTCTCTGGCAACTGAGTTAGGAAGGACGCCTGTGTCTTTGTAGTGACTGGGTGTATTGATATACCATCTAAAGTGTAATGAATAACTCCACCACGCCCAAAGGAATTTTCAATATCTAATTAATTTTTTTACCCATGTACCAATAGATGCCCTTCTTTGCTAGGCATTGGAAAACCTGTGGTCTTGTGGTTGAATCTGTGTTTGAAATTCATGTCTCGACTGAGGGACCTTACAGAAAATTGTATGTGTGGGGTACAGAGGTAGTCATTCCAAAATCATGTTAACCTCACTAGGGTAGGGGGCACTATTTTCACCTCCGGATGAAAAATGTGCCCAAAGTAAACTGCCTGCTACTCTAGGGTATGCATATAATTAGTAGATTTGGATAGGAAACACTCCAAAGTTTCTAGAACTGTTAAAATAATGTATGTGAGTATAACAGAACTGAAATGGCAGGCGAAAACCTGAGGAAAATCTACCCAGGAAGTGCCATTATTTTGAAATGGCTGTTTTTCCAATGAAAGCCTATCCACCTTTTAAAGGGATAGGACCCAGATTCCGTTCTCTATGGCTTCCACTTGTTGTGAATAGTCTTTAGACATTGTTTCAGGCTTTTATTCTAATGTCCCAAATAGGTGAGGTTTCCATACAAGCCCTTTTTGAGTCAGCACTAACTGAATAGGGTGAGGTTTCCATACAAGCCCTTTTTGAGTCAGCACTAACTGAATAGGTGAGGTTTCCATACAAGCCCTTTTTGAGTCAGCACTAACTGAATAGGGTGAGGTTTCCATACAAGCCCTTTTTGAGTCAGCACTAACTGAATAGGGTGAGGTTTCCATACAAGCAGTCAGCACTAACTGAATAGGTGAGGTTTCCATACAAGCCCTTTTTGAGTCAGCACTAACTGAATAGGGTGAGGTTTCCATTTTTTGAGTCAGCACTAACTGAATAGGGAGCTTTGGGACATCCTTCATTTCCATAGCAGGTCTGGTGGCATAAATACATTATGAAGATGAATGATGAATAAAACGTCAGATTAATAAATTGACAATTTTGAAAAGTAGGTTTGTATTCAGAGTTACTAATATAAACTAGGGGAGCTTGATTGATTTTTGATTTGGTATGATTTACTTGAAGTCCCTGGGCATTTAGGCTTTCCATCTGAAATCCCTGGGAATTTAGGCTTTCCATCTGAAATCCCTGGGCATTTAGGCTTTCCATCTGAAATCTCTGGGCATTTAGGCTTTCCTTCTGAAATCTCTGGGCATTTAAGCTTTCCATCTGAAATCCCTGGGCATTTAGGCATCTGAAATCCCTGGGCATTTAGGCTTTCCATCTGAAATCCCTGGGCATTTAGGCTTTCCATCTGAAATCCCTGGGCATTTAGGCTTTCCATCTGAAATCCCTGGGCATTTAGGCTTTCCATCTGAAATCCCTGGGCATTTAGGCTTTAGGCTTTCCATTTAAAGTCCCTGGGCATTCAGGCTTACCTTTTGACTGTATTCTATCCAAGTCTCCACATCTCTGTGGGTCAAATTCACTCAGCGCTTGGCTGCACTGTTTGAAATTAAGTTTACACCTGATATTTCCATTAACTTCTTCGATATAGGTGGCGCTCTTTTAATTTTGGGATAAAAAAACGTTCCCGTTTTAAACAAGATATTTTGTCACGAAAAGATCCTCGACTATGCATATAATTGACAGCTTTGGAAAGAAAACACTGACGTTTCCAAAACTGCAAAGATATTGTCTGTGAGTGCCCCAGAACTAATGCTACAGGCGAAACCAAGATGAAATTTCATACAGGAAATGCCCCAGATTTTGAATGCGCTGTGTTCCAATGTCTCCTTATATGGCTGTGAATGCGCCAGGAATGAGCCTATGACTTTCTGTCATTTCCCCAAGGTGTCTGCAGCATTGTGACGTATTTGTAGGCATATCATTTGAAGATTGACCATAAGAGACTACATTTACCAGGTGTCCGCTTGGTGTCCTCCGTCGAAATTATTGCGCAATCTCCAGCTGCGTCCACTTTTCCATTAGGTTCAGAGGAGAAAGGCAACTGCCACAAATGATTTATCATCAAATAGATATATATATATATTTTTTTTACCTTTATTTAACCAGGCAAGTCAGTTAAGAACAAATTCTTATTTTCAATGACAGCCTGGGAACAGTGGGTTAACTGCCTGTTCAGGGGCAGAATGACAGATTTGTACCTTGTCAGCTCGGGGGTTTGAACTCGCAACCTTCCGGTTACGAGTCCAACGCTCTAACCACTAGGCTACCCTGCCGCCCCAATATGTGAAAAACACCTTGAGGATTGATTCTAAACAACGTTTGCCATGTTTCTGTCGATATTATGGAGTTAATTTGGAAAAAAGTTTGGCGTTGTAATGACTGAATTTTCGTTCTTTTTTCTTAGCCAAACGTGATGAACAAAACAGAGCGATTTCTCCTACACAAATAATCTTTTTGGAAAAACTGAACATTTGCTATCTAACTGAGAGTCTCCTCATTGAAAACATCCGAAGTTCTTCAAAGGTAAATTATTTTATTTGAATGATTTCTTGTTTTTGTGAAAATGTTGCCTGCTGAATGCTAGGCTTAATGCTATGCTAGCTATCAATACTCTTACACAAATGCTTGTGTAGCTATGGTTGAAAAGCATATTTTGAAAATCTGAGATGACAGTGTTGTTAACAAAAGGCGAAGCTTGTGAGCCAATATATTTATTTCATTTCATTTGTGATTTTCATGAATAGTTAACGTTGCGTTATGCTAATGAGCTTGAGGCTATGATTACGCTCCCGGATACGGGATTGCTCGACACTAGAGGTTAAGGAATGAAAGACAACTGTAAAAACATCCCTTTTATCCATGCTTAACAGTTAGTGTTTAAAAACAAATGCATGTAGTGGTTTATTCACTGGTGAAAAGAGCAGGTGTAACCTGACACCGCTGTAAACGTTAGGTAAGTGTTTTAGTCAAGCCCTGGGAGGTGGGGTGAGTCAGTGAAATCCTATGGAGCTCTAGCAGGCCAGGCCTACCTGGCATATCTCTCCTTATCATCACCAGGTATCTGATCATCATCATCATACCTAGAGAGAGGAGCAGAGAAGAAACACAGCATGTAACACCTGGGACACCACTCGCTGAGACGCAAACACCTGAACACAGTAGCATGACCACGGTAGCCTGAACAGTAGAATGATAACCATAGTCTAAACACGCCTGAGAACAGTAGAATGATAACCATAGTCTAAACACGGTAGCCTGAACACAGTAGCCTGAGAACAGTAGCCTAACACAGTAGAATGATAACCATAGTCTAAACACGGTAGCCTGACCACACTAACACAGTAGCCTGACACAGTAGACTGATAACCATTGTCTAAACACAGTAGCTTGAGAACAGTAGACTGAGAACAGTAGACTGAGAACAGTAGCCTAACACAGACTGATAACCATAGTCTAAACACGGTAGCCTGAACACACCCTGAACACGGTAGCCTGAACACACCCTAACACAGTAACCTGAACATGGTAGCCTGAATATGGGATAACACATGTACAATTAGAATGATACACATGCTATTTATGGGATTTAAAAAGTGTGAGATATTTTGATGAGAGCAACATCACAGGACAGGTAATGGGTGTAACAGCAGAAAATGGGCATGCGTTGTATTAAGTGGCTGTAAAAGTGCTAACTATTCCCTATGTAGTGCACAACTTTTGACCAGAGCCCTATGGGATCGGTACTCTCTGGCCTCTAAGAAGGCCTCACTAGAGTGGACTAGACAGGGGAGAGAACCTGGTAAATAGGACTTCCTGTGGCCTGGTAAGGTATGGAGTAACAAGAGACGTTCAGAAGGTGTGTGAGAACACTTTGTATAATAAACTGTGGCATGCTGGATGTCTGCAACAAAGCCCACTATTTATCAATGTGGCATTTTTGGTCAAAGGGCTCTGGTTGTTTGGTAGGCTCTTCTCATCAATTTTAAAATGAGAGAGTTAGTAATGTGGTAGAGGTAGTAGTGTGTTTCTCAGTATATACAACATGCTGTTGTAGTTTATCTTCTCCCCAGCAGAGGGCATTGTCTCCACTCCACTAACAGAGACCACTGCTGCCAGAGAACTCTGGATAAATCTGAGAGATCACAGAAGAGGAAAAACCACACGTTGGAGAAAAACAACACGTGAGAGAATGCCTGTGGGTGGAACGACAGCTGAAGCTGCTTTTGAGGAACAAAAAAACGTTTAACAGATCAAAAATGTTAAAACGCTTGAAAATATGAAACAATGGGTTTGGTAAATGTGATTGAATGTCCATAGCAATAAGATGACAACAAGGAATGATTGTACAAAATATGGAATTCTGTATAATAAACACTCATAGCAACAACTTCAAGTCTAGAACTTGACTGCTTCTCATAGAAAGAGTAATTTGTTATAACAATGAGTGATACTTATTACATGGAAATATCAGTGGGCCATCGTTCACTGTTCTCACCTTGAAAATTTACTGGGTCCTTCCCCATCCTCGTCATCAAAGTCCATCCTGCAATCAAAGACCAAAACAGTTACTCATCTAGTCTAGGGTGTGTGTGTGTGTGTGTGTGTGTGCAAACTGTCCATATGTGTGTGTTGCCATTGTTTTATGGCTGTATGCTTATATTTTCCTGCAGAGGGAAATTAGCTTGACAGCCAAATCATTCTAGCTTTCTAATCCAGTGGACACAAAATATAAAAAATATCAAACAGACGAGCTACCACAATGAGAATGCTCATTTCCTCCTCTGTTCCTCCTGAACAATGAGAATGCTCATTTCCTCCTCTGTTCCTCCTGAACAATGAGAATGCTCATTTCCTCCTCTGTTCCTCCTGAACAATGAGAATGCTCATTTCCTCCTCTGTTCCCCCTGAACAATGAGAATGCTAATTTCCTCCTCTGTTCCCCCTGAACAATGAGAATGCTCATTTCCTCATCTGTCCCTCCTGAACAATGAGAATGCTCATTTCCTCCTCTGTTCCTCCTGAACAATGAGAATGCTCATTTCCTCCTCTGTTCCTCCTGAACAATGAGAATGCTCATTTCCTCCTCTGTTCCTCCTGAACAATGAGAATGCTCATTTCCTCCTCTGTTCCTCCTGAACAATGAGAATGCTCATTTCCTCCCCTGTTCCTCCTGAACAATTAGAATGCTTATTTCCTCCCCTGTTCCTCCTGAACAATTAGAATGCTTATTTCAACAATTTCCTTTCCTCCCCTGTTCCTCCTGAACAATTAGAATGCTCCCTCCTCCTGAACAATTAGAATGCTTATTTCCTCCTCTGTTCCTCCTGATTATAATGCTCATTTCCTCCCCTGTTCTCCTGATTTCCTCCCCTGTTCCTCCTGAACAATTATAATGCTTATTTCCTCCCCTGTTCCTCCTGAACAATTAGAATTGTCACACCCTGACCATAGTTTATTTGTATGTTTCTATGTTTTGGTTGGTCAGGGTGTGATCTGAGTGGGCATTCTATGTTGGATGTCTTGTTTGTCTATTTCTATGTATGGCCTGATATGGTTCTCAATCAGGGGCAGGTGTTAGTCATTGTCTCTGATTGGGAACCATATTTAGGTAGCCTGGGTTTCACTGTGTGTTTGTGGGTGATTGTTCCTGTCTCTGTGTTTTGCACCAGACAGGGCTGTTTTCGTATGTTTGTTATTTTGTTAGTTTAATCGTGCATAGTTTCCTTATTAAATAAAATGAATCACAACTACGCTGCATTTTGGTCCGCTCCTCTTTCCCACAACGAAAGCCGTGACAAGAATGCTTATTTCCTCCCCTGTTCCTCCTGAACAATGAGAATGCTCATTTCCTCCCCTGTTCCTAATGAACAATGAGAATGCTTATTTCCTCCCATGTTCCTAATGAATGATGAGAATGCTTATTTCCTCCCTGAACAATGAGAATGCTCATTTCCTCCCCTGTTCCTAATGAACAATGAGAATGCTTATTTCCTCCCCTGTTCCTCCTGAACAATGAGAATGCTCATTTCCTCCCATGTTCCTAATGAACGATGAGAATGCTTATTTCCTCCCATGTTCCTAATGAATGATGAGAATGCTTATTTCCTCCTCCTGAACAATGAGAATGCTTATTTCCTCCCATGTTCCTAATGAATGATGAGAATGCTTATTTCCTCCTGAACAATGAGAATGCTTATTTCCTCCCATGTTCCTAATGAATGATGAGAATGCTTATTTCCTCCCATGTTCCTAATGAATGATGAGAATGCTTATTTCCTCCCCTGTTCCTCCTGAACAATGAGAATGCTTATTTCCTCCCATGTTCCTAATGAATGATGAGAATGCTTATTTCCTCCCATGTTCCTCCTGAACAATGAGAATGCTTATTTCCTCCCCTGTTCCTCCTGAACAATGAGAATGCTTATTTCCTCCCATGTTCCTCCTGAACAATGAGAATGCTTATTTCCTCCCATGTTCCTAATGAATGATGAGAATGCTTATTTCCTCCCAATGAGAATGTTCCTCCTGAACAATGAGAATGCTTATTTCCTCCCAATGTTCCTCCTGAACAATGAGAATGCTTATTTCCTCCCATGTTCCTAATGAATGATGAGAATGCTTATTTCCTCCCATGTTCCTAATGAATGTTCCTCCTGAACAATGAGAATGCTTATTTCCTCCTGTTCCTCCTGAACAATGAGAATGCTTATTTCCTCCCATGTTCCTAATGAATGATGAGAATGCTTATTTCCTCCCAATGTTCCTCCTGAACAATGAGAATGCTTATTTCCTCCCAATGAGCATGTTCCTCCTGAACAATGAGAATGCTTATTTCCTCCTGAACAATGAGAATGCTTATTTCCTCCCAACGAGAATGTTCCTCCTGAACAATGAGAATGCTTATTTCCTCCCCTGTTCCTCCTGAACAATGAGAATGCTTATTTCCTCCCCTGTTCCTCCTGAACAATGAGAATGCTTATTTCCTCCCCTGTTCCTCCTGAACAATGAGAATGCTTATTTCCTCCCCTGTTCCTCCTGAACAATGAGAATGCTTATTTCCTCCCATGTTCCTAATGAATGAGAATGCTTATTTCCTCCTGAACAATGAGAATGCTTATTTCCTCCCCTGTTCCTCCTGAACAATGAGAATGCTTATCCTGTTCCTCCTGAACAATGAGAATGCTTATTTCCTCCTGAACAAGGAGAATGCTTATTTCCTCCTGAACAATGAGAATGCTTATTTCCTCCCATGTTCCTCCTGAACAATGAGAATGCTTATTTCCTCCTGAACAATGAGAATGCTTATTTCCTCCTGAACAATGAGAATGCTTATTTCCTCCTGACATTTATGCTTATTTCCTCCTGAACAATGAGAATGCTTATTTCACCTTCTGACCTCAGTGAACAATGAGCATGCTTATTTCCTCCTGAACAGGGAGAATGCTTATTTCCTCCCATTCCTCCTGAACAATGACAATCTACTTATTTCCTCCCCTGTTCAAGGACCTGGTGCAACAACAACAGAAATTGTGAAATGCATAGTCACTGCCAAACAGATAAATGAATCAATTTCCTCTGCGTCCCTTGACACTAAGATCGAGTCTCAAATGGCACACTTTGCCCCTACAGTGCACCACTTTTGGGCCCTGCAGTCGACATGAAAACACTACAACTCAACTTCACTGAGACATTTGATGAAAGAGTATCAGAAAGAGCATTAAAGACCTTAAGTTACGGCCACATTTCTGAGGAGTCTTTTCTTATACAGCATTTGAGTACATTTCAAGGTTGCTTTTCACACAACATGTGTGTCAAGAAACAACGGATCATGAGAAGAAATCAAACCTTTAAAGCCTTACTGTTTTAGTGAAGTGAGTCAACACACTGAACGGACAAACACAGATTTTCACCTTGTCAGCTTGGGGGAACCAATCTTGCAACCTTACAGTTAACTAGATAACTAGTCCAACGTTGCATTGCACTCCACGAGGAGCCTGCCTGTTACGCGAATGCAGTAGAAGCCAAGGTAAGTTGCTAGCCAGCATTAAACTTATCTTATAAAAAACAATCAATCAATCATAATCACTAGTTATAACTACACATGGTTGATGAAGTTAATAGTTTATCTAGCGTGTCCTGCGTTGCATATAATCGATGCAACGCTGGGGGATTATTTAACAAAAGCGCATTTGCGAAAAAAGCACAATCGTTGGACGACTGAACCTAACCATAAACATCAACGCCTTTCTTAAAATCAATACACAGAAGTATATATTTTTAAACCTGCATATTTAGCTAAAAGAAATCCAGGTTAGCAGGCAATATTAACCAGGTGAAATTGTGTCATTTCTCTTGCGTTCATTGCACGCAGAGTCAGGGTAAACCTGCCAGAGGCAGCCTGGCTCATTGAACTAATTTGCCATAATTTTACGGAATTATGACATAACATTTAAGGTTGTGCAATGTAACAAGAATATTTAGACTTAGGGATGCCAAATGTTTGATAAAATACTGAACGGTTCCGTATTTCACTGAAAGAATAAACGTTTTGTTTTCGAAATGATAGTTTCCGGATTCGACCACATTAATGACCAAAGGCTCGTATTTCTGTGTGTTACTATGTTATAATTAAGTCTATGATTTGATAGAGCAGTCTGACTGAGCGATGGTAGGCAGCAGCAGGCTCGTAAGCATTCATTCAAACAGCACTTTTGTGCGTTTTGCCAGCAGCTCTTTGCAAGCACAGTGCTGTTTATGACTTCAAGCCTATCAGCCTAATGGCTGGTGTAACCGATGTGAAATGGCTAGCTAGTTAGCTGGGTGTGCGCTAATACTGTTTCAAACGTCTCTCGCTCTGAGACTTGGAGTAGCTATTCCCCTTGCTCGACAAGGGCTGCGGCTTTTGTGGAGCGATGGGTAACGCTGCTTCGAGGGTGGCTGTTGTCGATGTGTTCCTGGTTCGAGCCCAGGTAGGGGCGAGGAGAGGGACGGAAGCTATACTGTTACACTGGCAATACTATAGTGCCTATAAGAACATCCAATAGTCAAAGGTATATGAAATACAAATGGTATAGAGAGAAATAGTCCTATAAATACTATATTAACTTCAACTAAAACCTCTTATCTTGGAATATTGAAGTCTCATGTTAAAAGGAACCACCAACTTTCATATGTTCTCATGTTCTGAGCAAGGAACTCAAACATTAGCTTTTTTACATGGCACATGTTGCACGTGAACTTCTCCAACACTTTGTTTTTGCATTATTTAAACCAAATTGAACATGTTTCATTATTTATTTGAGGCTCAATTGATTTTTATTGATGTATTATATTAAGTTAAAATAAGTGTTCATTCAGTATTGTTGTAATTGTCATTATTACAAATACATTTTAAAAATATGGCAGATTAATCGGTATCGTCTTTTTTTGGTCTTGATACAGCGATCTGTTGATAACAGATAAGCTTTGTTGTGTGTGTGTGTGTGTGTGTGTGTGTGTGTGTGTGTGTGTGTGTGTGTGTGTGTGTGTGTGTGTGTGTGTGTGCGTCAAAGCAATGTACACCAGTACATTTCACTTAATCTGATGACTGATAAGCTAGAGCATATATGACTGAGATTGTGAATGATTCTTAGGCTCGACTGAATTCAGCCTCCGGTCGAGTTCGCACCTGATGACGGACCAAGATACAGTTAAACAGAGGGCCAGTTACTGTTATAACTGAGGTATAAAGGAACACAGTCACTGAATAGTGTCATGAGGTGAGTGCTGAGTAACTACAGCCTTCACCTTAATGCTATAGTCTGTGATAATATTCTTCTCTGCCACTCATTCTTCTGGTAATAGTAGAAGTGACTGATGAGTATTTGTCTGTCTCTGTATTCCTAAGTATCACTCTGTCTGCCTCTCTGTATTCCTAAGTATCACTCTGTCTGCTCGTCTGTCTGTCTCTGTATTTCTAAGTATCACTCTGCTTGTCTGTCTGTCTCTGTATTCCTAAGTATCACTCTGTCTGTCTCTGTATTCCTAAGTATCACTCTGTCTGTCTCTGTATTCTGTATTCCTAAGTATCACTCTGTCTGCTCGTCTGTCTCTCTGTATTCCTAAGTATCACTCTGTCTGCTCGTCTGTCTGTCTCTGTATTCCTAAGTATCACTCTGTCTGCTCGTCTGTCTCTCTGTATTCTAAGTATCACTCTGTCTGCTTGTCTGTCTCTCTGTATTCTAAGTATCACTGTCTGTTGTCTGTCTCTCTGTATTCTAAGTATCACTGTCTGCTTGTCTGTCTCTCTGTATTCTAAGTATCACTCTGTCTGCTTGTCTGTCTGTCTCTGTCTGTCACATGCAGTCCCTCAGTAGTGTGGCTTTCCCCATTCAATGGTTCTTTCTCAACTCTTTCCTCGATTCCCCGCGTCCTCTCTCCTTGCCTCCTTCTCAAAACGCATTGGAGGAGAGAAGGTCTCAGGGGAGGGACCTCAGATCTCCTCCAGTTATAGAGAGGTGAGTAACCAAGGAAACCAGGAAATAGAAAACAACTACACAGACTAACATGTCACAGCGTAGTATGCAGGCTTATGTCTGATTGGAGAGGTAATGTTGTACGCATGGTTATGTCTGATAGGAGAGGTAATGCAGTATGCACAGTTATGCCTGATACAAGAGGTAATGCACTATGCATGGTTATGTCTGCTAGTAGAGCTAATGTACTATGCACAGTTATATCTGATAGTAGAGGTAATGCAGTATGCACGGTTATGTCTGATAGTAGAGGTAATGCCGTATGCATGGTTATTTGTGATATTAAAGGTAATGTACTATGCATGGTTATGCGTGATATTAAAGGTAATGCAGTATGCATAGTTATGTCTGATACAAGAGGTAATGCACTATGCATGGTTATGTCTGCTAGTAGAGCTAATGTACTATGCACAGTTATATCTGATAGTAGAGGTAATGCAGTATGCACGGTTATGTCTGATAGTAGAGGTAATGCAGTATGCATGGTTATTTGTGATATTAAAGGTAATGCAGTATGCATGGTTATTTGTGATATTAAAGGTAATGTACTATGCATGGTTATGCGTGATATTATAGGTAATGCACTATGCATGGTTATGCATGTTAATAATGGTAATGCACCATGCATGGTTATGCGTGATATTAAAGGTAATGCAGTATGCATGGTTATTTGTGATATTAAAGGTAATGTACTATGCATGGTTATGCGTGATATTAAAGGTAATGCAGTATGCATGGCTATATCTGATAGTAGAGGTAATGCAGTATGCACGGTAATGTCTGATAGTAGAGGTAATGCAGTATGCACGGTTATGCGTGATATTAAAAGTAATGCACTATGCATGGTTATGCGTGATATTATAGGTAATGCACTATGCATGGTTATGCATGTTAATAATGGTAATGCACCATGCATGGTTATGCGTGATATTAAAGGTAATGCAGTATGCATGGTTATGCCTGATACCAGAAGTAATGCAGTATGCACAGTTATGCCTGATACAAGAGGTAATGCACTATGCATGGTTATGTCTGCTAGTAGAGCTAATGTACTATGCACAGTTATATCTGATAGTAGAGGTAATGCAGTATGCACGGTTATGTCTGATAGTAGAGGTAATGCAGTATGCATGGTTATTTGTGATATTAAAGGTAATGTACTATGCATGGTTATGCGTGATATTAAAGGTAATGCAGTATGCATGGTTATGTCTGATACAAGAGGTAATGCACTATGCATGGTTATGTCTGCTAGTAGAGCTAATGTACTATGCACAGTTATATCTGATAGTAGAGGTAATGCAGTATGCACGGTTATGTGATATTAAAGGTAATGCTATGCATGGTTATGTCTGATACAAGGGTAATGCACTATGCATGGTTATGTCTGTGTATAATTAATGCACAGTAATGTATATGCATGGTTATGCACAGTGATATTGATAAGGTAATGCAGTATGCATGGCTATATCTGATAGTAGAGGTAATGCAGTATGCACGGTTATGTCTGATAGTAGAGGTAATGCAGTATGCACGGTTATGCGTGATATTAAAAGTAATGCACTATGCATGGTTATGCGTGATATTATAGGTAATGCACTATGCATGGTTATGCATGTTAATAATGGTAATGCACCATGCATGGTTATGCGTGATATTAAAGGTAATGCACCATGCCCGGTTGTGTGATGAGGCAATGCACTATGCATGGTTATGCGTGATATTAAAGGTAATGCATGCTATGCATGCTTTGTGTGATAGTGCACTATGCATGGTTATGCATGATATTAAAGGTAATGCAGTATGCATGGTTATGTGATACCAGAGGTAATGCACACAGTGCATGGTTATGCAGTGATATTAAAGGTAATGCAGTATGCATGGTTGTGCTTGATATTAAAGGCAATGCACCATGCATGGTCATGCGTGATATTAAAGGTAATGCAGTATGCACAGTTATGCCTGATACAAGAGGTAATGCAGTATGCATGGTTATGTCTGATAGTAGAGGTAATGCACTATGCATGGTTATGCTTGATATTAAAGGCAATGCACTATGCATGGTTATGTGTGATATTAAAGGTAATGCAGTATGCATGGTTATGCGTGATATTAAAGGTAATGCACGATGCATGGTCATGCATGACATTAAAGGTAATGCACTATGCATGGTTATGCGTGATATTAAAGGTAATGCAGTATGCATGGTTGTGTGATAGTAGATGTAATGCACTATGCATGGTTATGTGCATGGTTATGATAATAATGGTAATGCACTATGTGATATTAAAGGTAATGCACTATGCATGGTTATGTCTGCTAGTAGAGCTAATGTACTATGCATGGTTGTGTGATAGTAGAGGTAATGCACCATGCATGGTTATGCAGTATGCATAGTAGAGGTAATGAAGTATGCATGGCTATGTCTGATAGTAGAGGTAATGCACTATGCATGGTTATGCGTGATAGTAGAGGTAATGAAGTATGCATGGCTATGTCTGATAGTAGAGGTAATGCACTATGCATGGTTATGCGTGATAGTAGAGGTAACACAGTATACATACAGCATGCTTCCACCGAGCACAAGCATCAAGCCTATCTCAGTGAAAATTGAGGATCATTACTCTGTGTCAGTATGTGTTGCTGACCGTCTTCGTCAGGCTCCTACTGGAAATGACATGTCTCCAGTTTTTCTATCCACAGACATTCATGTAAGGAGTAAATAAAAGATGCCCTAGACGGGTCCATGTTGTGTTCCGTGTCATGTCGAGTTGCCATATTGCCTGGATGGCTTTGGCTTTTATTTCTTCATGTTGGTGTAAGCTAGATGTAGAATGGATACAGTGCATTCGGAAAGTATTCAAACCCCTTGACTTTTACACATTTTGTTACGGCCTTACTCTAAAATAGAAAACAGAAATACCTTATGTACATAAGCATTCAGACCCTTTGCTAGGAGTCATAAAATTGAGCTCAGGCACATGTTTTCCATTGATCATCTTTGAGATGTTTCTACAACTTGATTGGTAAATTCAAATGATTGGACATGATTTGGAAAGGCCAGACCTGTCTATATAAGTTCCCACAGTTGACAGTGCATGTCAGAGAAGAAACCAAGCCATGAGGTCGAAGGTATTGTCCGTAGAGCTTCGAGACAGGATTGTGTGGAGGCACCGATCTGGGGAAGGGTACAAAATAATTCTGCAGCATTGAAGGGCCCCAAGAACACAGTGGCCTCCATCTTTCTTAAATGGAAGACGTTTAGAACCACCAAGACTCTTCCTAGAGCTGGCCGCCCGGCTAAATTGAGCAACCGGGGGAGAAGGGCCTTGGTCAGGGAGGTGACCAAGAACCCTCTGTGGAGATGGCAGAACCTTCCAGAAGGACAACCATCTCTGCATCTTCTACCAATCAGGCCTTTATGGTAGAATGGCCAGACGGGAGCCACTCCTCAGTAAAAGGCACCGGATAGCCTGCTTGGAGTTTGCCGAATGGCACCTAAAGACTCAAATCATGAGAAACAAGATTAAACCCTTTGGCCTTAAGTGTCACGTCTAGAGGAAACCTGGCACCATCCCTACAGTGAAGTATGGTGGTGGCAGCATCATGCTGTAGGGATGTTTTTCAGCAGCAGGGACTGGGATATTAGTCAGCATCGAGGGAAAGATGAACGGAACAAAGTACTGAGAGATCCTTCATGAAAACCTGTTACAGAGCGCTCAAGACCTCAGACTGGGGCGAAGTTTCACCTTCCAACAGGACAATGACACTAAGAACACAGCCAAGACAACGCAGGAGTGGCTTTGGGACAAG
The DNA here is from genome assembly GCF_036934945.1 of Oncorhynchus masou masou. Lineage (NCBI taxonomy): Eukaryota > Metazoa > Chordata > Actinopteri > Salmoniformes > Salmonidae > Oncorhynchus > Oncorhynchus masou. The sequence goes on along the minus strand of NW_027014918.1, from coordinate 297,977 downwards.
GCTCTGAATGTCCTTGAGTGGCCCAGCTAGAGCCCGGACTTGAACCTGATCTAACATCTCTGGAAAGACCTGAAAATAGCTGTGCAGCGACGCTCTCCATCCAACCTGTTTTTGCTTTGTCATTATGGGGTATTGTGTGTAGATTGATGAGGGGGGAAAACACAATTTAATCCATTTTAGAATAAGGCTGTAATGTAACAAAATGTGGAAAAGGTAAAGGGGTCTGAATACCTTCCGAATGCACTGTATGTTGTTGTATAGGCAGAATGCCAGGGCATGGGGTAAATATGTCCTGATTTCACCCCGGGGTTAACGTACCGTGGAATACTCCCGAAATCTTCTGTTCCCTCTGTCTTCGACCTGGGAGTGTTTTTTTAATCATACATGCAGCTATATGAGATTACTGTTTGCTTTTTTCGGTGGCACTATGTCAAACTATCATACATTGTATATCTCTGGCGTGTTACTCTGTCCTGCTAATAAAGCTCGTTTGAAATTCAACATTGGAATATTGGCCTGTGTGCTTGCTCTGTGTTTTTGTTATCCATGCCTGAAGTTCTGCTCATTGGAATAATGAAGCAATTCTATTAATATTTGGTCCTGGGATAAACCTGGAATACTCTTGATATACTGGTGTAATACTCCTGGAACACCAGTGGAATAGCCTTGTGGGTCAAACGCAGATATCAAATAGTACTCACCCTCCGGATCTCCTCTTGCCCCCGCGGCCCGGCATGGCTCCGCCCATCCTCACTTGGCCCGCCCCCACCACCGCCCCGGCATAGTAACGGGCCCCGGCAACTCACTGCCCATCTCTGGAACAGAGGGCAGAGAAAGGTACCACATGAGGACATGGCATTAGACAGTGTGACATTGTGACTGTATTACAGCTGCATTAATATTACCCTGAAAGCGTGGACATGGCCATGTGGTACCTGAACCTCCACAAGAACATGCCATGGTGGCTCTTCTGCTGTTTTCAATGGAGCCAAAATCCAGCCTGTTTTAGGACACAGAAAGACTGAATATGGCGCTCCGTGTCGTGCTGGGTGGTGAGCTGAAGCACATTGCGTGCCAAATCACAATTTCTCTCTCTGTGCCTTTCCTTCTCCCAGGCCTACCAACTCACCCCCCTCTCTCTCTGGTCTACTCATTCACTCCATCAGCCAGATGTTATGGATATGCTAAACAAACCCCTTCTCTGCCCCAGTGCTTCCAGCAGTTCTGTTAATATTTGATACAAGCTAACGTTTCCCCTCTCCTCTCCCCCCCTTTCCTATCCTTCCCTCTCTGTCTCCTTCACGAGCTTCTACTTTTCTCTGTCTTGGAAAACCCCCAGCTGCAATGCAGACCCCAGCAAAGAAACAACCAACTAATTCATTCATTCATGAAGTAGCCTAGAGGTATGTAAACAACACTTCAACTCATACATGCATAATAACTAGTGCTCAGGAGGTGGCAGCCAGACATAGCATGGCATACTGTGGTTCTAGGTGAGAACACAGTGTCTGCCTACAGGAGGCTAGGGCTGGAGAGGACAGCCTGGACACACAGCGTCTGCCTACAGGAGGCTATGGCTGGAGAGGACAGCCTGGACACACAGCGTCTGGCTACAGGAGACTAGGGCTGGAGAGGACAGCCTGGACACAGTGTCATGCTACAGGAGGCTAGGGCTGGAGAGGACAGCCTGGACACACAGCGTCTGCCTACAGGAGGCTAGGGCTGGAGAGGACAGCCTGGACACACAGCGTCTGCCTACAGGAGGCTAGGGCTGGAGAGGACAGCCTGGACACACAGCGTCTGCCTACAGGAGGCTAGGGCTGGAGAGGACAGCCTGGACACACAGCGTCTGCCTACAGGAGGCTAGGGCTGGAGAGGACAGCCTGGACACACAGCGTCTGCCTACAGGAGGCTAGGGCTGGAGAGGACAGCCTGGACACACAGCGTCTGCCTACAGGAGGCTAGGGCTGGAGAGGACAGCCTGGACACACAGCGTCTGGCTACAGGAGGCTAGGGCTGGAGGAGGGACAGCCTGGACACACAGCGTCTGCCTACAGGAGGCTATGGCTGGAGAGGACAGCCTGGACACACAGCGTCTGCCTACAGGAGGCTAGGGCTGGAGAGGACAGACAGGACACACAGCATCTGGCTACAGGAGGCTAGGGCTGGAGAGGACAGCCTGGACACACAGCGTCTGCCTACAGGAGGCTAGGGCTGGAGAGGACAGACAGGACACACAGCATCTGGCTACAGGAGGCTAGGGCTGGAGAGGACAGCCTGGACACACAGCGTCTGCCTACAGGAGGCTAGGGCTGGAGAGGACAGACAGGACACACAGCGTCTGGCTACAGGAGGCTAGGGCTGGAGAGGACAGCCTGGACACACAGCGTCTGCCTACAGGAGGCTAGGGCTGGAGAGGACAGACAGGACACACAGCATCTGGCTACAGGAGGCTTGGGCTGGAGAGGACAGCCAGGGTTTCTCCTATCATTACTTAGGAGCAGCGCCACCATGCATTCCCTGTGTAGCTTCTTCAATCCACCCAAAGACATCATAATATCACTGGCTCTCACAACAAAACACAACAAACATGGATTATAGCCTATCGCATAATCTGACAAATAGGTTTGTTACTGGGATAAGAGGAGATTAATGCATTGTGTAATCTGGCTTTAATGAAAAATAATGCTCTTTGGTAAATACATTTTTTTTTTAAATGCAATGCTTTTAGATTCGTGGGAAGTAGTTAAGTGTACTCTTCAGGAGAAATTAAATATTATTGGAATGCAACCCAGGTAATAATCAGTTGATTGTTCATTCTGTTCCATGCTTCTCTTCACATGGCAACTCTATATGCAGCCACGGTGCTGTTAACACCCCATATCCAATGAGAGAGAGGCCTGCTGTTGTGGTTATTATTGGAAATGACAGTAAAATCGAAGCTGTATTTCTAAAATGTTTTTGGCAGTAGAACAGTTAGTTTCAATAATCAGTTAACGTTACTGTATACAAAAGACATCAGGCCTAGGCTAAACAGAGCAAATAGAACTGGAGTGAATGCACATTAGGAAACGTAAGATTTAGGCCTATTTTTAGAGTAGTATTTTTCAACACACAAGGCTCAGGCTACATTCCATAGCCTACACATAATTTGATGACGAGCAGCAATTCAGCAACGTGTATATAAACCATTGTTTGCCTTCCTCTAAATGTTTTGCTTCTATTTCAATACCAAACTTGTATCATTGCCCCGAATTGATTATATTAATAAGAGCGCCAGCGATATAATTGCACCTCCGCTAAGGATGCATTGCAGCCTAGTGCTTCCGTAATACAGTAAAAATCTAACAACAAAAGTGTATGCTGTGTGTACGTTTATTTGCTCAGTAACAATTTAACAACGTAATGATTACATTACAGCAACAATGTAATTAACGCCTTTGTGACTGTCATTACATGACAACTAGAGCTTCAAGGTTCAAACACAGGCATATAAAGGTAGTTTTACTGGTCATGCAAATAAGACTAGCTCGGCCACTAGGTTACTATTTAGGCCGTTCACTAAAAACTTTAACTTCTTCCTCAAATAACACCGAGTAAAGAAAGCCAGGCTACAGTGTTGTTAGCGCCTAGCAAGCTGCAGATTTCATCTAGCTAATGACTGTCGAATCAACCGGCGATGGAGAGGGACCAACAAATCGCTGTCACTGACACCAGTGACAAACGTCGAAATGACTCGACTCAAATTGCCCGAGTTAACGTCGATAGGCCAAGGGCTCGGTATGCAAAATAACCTTTGTATCGTGAGGGGGACTGGCTATACGGTGAAATCAGAGCACGTAGCAGCAGCTAACTAGCTGCCTGTTGGATTGAGGCAAAACGCAACCAGCATCTCATTTTGCGTGCAGATAATACATACAATACATTAAAAAGCTTCTGCCCCTATTATAGGCTGTTTGTGTGTAAATAATGGACGTATGTTCACGCTATAAGGAAGAAAACGCGTTTCTAGGTGTACAGAAAGTGTTTTGAGGCTGCGATAGCTTCGTGGGGGAAGGGGATGCTGTGGAGAGCTTGAGCTCTGTGAGCCTGACGTCGGCGTCTGCAGCTAAGCGCCGCTTTCCATTCCGGTAAATGTCAAAAATAGATTTGACATTTTAAAGATATAAATCACCATTAAACCCCCCACTGTTTTTGTTTTTTCCTTAAGATAAAATCGCGACTTACCCGATGGATTGACCGCGGCGGGAGTTGCCATGTTGCCTCAATAGAAAAACAAGATGCAGCTATGAAAATGACGCACAATACGGCTCGAGAGCCCCGGGAGAGACAATCCGCTCAGTGGTTTGGCACACGAGCTCTCGGTTCAGCCACCTATAGCCTCACATGCATTCGGTCGAAATACAAATAAGTCACGAATATCAACAATAAAGGCCCTGTTATTTCGGGTTCGCTTGGCCCGATGAAGTCAATGGTATTTTATAAATTCGTTCTTTCAGACTGAAAAATGCAAGATGTCTGAAAGGTGTCTAAACACCGCGAGACTTCACTTGAATTAATTGTGTTGCCTCTATCTTTGCTTTGAGTCAAATTAAGCTTTGAAAGATGAAAAGTCAGTTTATGCCAGTGAGATAGAGTAGCCTAACATCCTTTGCCAGTAATCACTTGTTGAATCGTGGTCCTATCTTTCATATAGAATAGAACAGCCCAATCAAGTAGGCTAAAATGTAATCCCAAATCGGCCAAATGTTTGCTTTGTAAGCATTTATGGCGCTTCAACAGCACTCACTTTGTAAAATACTTAGTGTTTTTCACCATTGTATCATTGTCAAACTATGAGATGGAAACGAGAACTAGCTACATGTGTTTGATGTGAAGATCAATCCACTTGAGATGCATAGAGGACATGACTTCCAATGTCACAGATCATTTTAAATGGATGAATCCACAGGGCATTGTTTCTGAATCTGCACAAACCAGCAAGATTCTGGGAGTTCGAGATGTAAAATCTAGGCTGTTCTCAAGATTACACACATCCTGATTTAACTCACAATAGTTGCTTTTTTTTCAATGTACGTTTTCATTTTTTCAATAGGGTTATATTTGCAATTTGATGTGCAAAATGCAACACAAGTGAAGACAGCGGAAAGATAATTTACTCCACAAGAGATAAAATGAAGGTAAACTTGGGTGTAGGTTTCAGATTTCTCTGTAGGCCTAATCTAGGACTGAGTTACACATAGTTACTGTGTTACACCAATCATTTCAGACTACATATAATCACAGATGGTATCTGTGACCACTATGTTGATTGTAGGCCTATTCCCATTTCAAACTTAACCCCGGCCTGGAGTCTAAACCGGGGGGGGCAACTGTTCTCCTGCCCTTTTTTAGGAACAAACTACTTCAATATACATATACTTCTATAAATGTTTTAAACTAGCACACTAATACTTTCCTGGTTTAAACTAACCTGTTGCAAGTGTCTGCAGCTCTGTGCCTGTATCATTAAAGAATACACCCCCCAACTCATCTCTCTCTAGATTACATTTCAAGTTTTCCTCTCCATTACGTGCACTGAGTGCACAAAACATTAGGAACACCTGCTCTTTCCATGGCATAGACTGGCCAGGTGAAAACTATGATCCGTTATTGATGTCACTTGTTAAATCCACTTCAATCAGTGTAGATAAAGGGGAGGAGACAGGTTAAAGAAGGATTTTGAAATCTTGAGACAATTGAGAAAGGATTCTGCATGTGCCATTCAAAAGGTGAATTGGCAAGACAAAATAATGAAGTGCCTTTGAATGGGGTATGGTAGTAGGTACCAGGCGCACCATTGTGAGTGTGTCAAGAACTGCAACACTGATGGGTTTTTCATGCTCAACAGTTTCCCGTGTCTATCAGGAATGGTCCACCACCTAAAGGCCATCCAGCCAACTTGAACCAACAGTGGGAAGCATTGAAGTCAACATGGGCCTGCATCCCTGTGGAACATTTTCAACACCTTGTAGGGTCCATGCACCAACGAACCGAGGCTGTTCTGAGGGCAAACGGGGGTGAAACTCAATATTAGGAAGATGTTCCTAATTTTTTGTAGACTCATTGTAGTACCATTGCAAAGTTTAAAATGGAATATTTTTTCCACATTCATTCCAATATATTTGTGTGGTCAGTCATGTTTACAGTATGACATTGTGTGTTAAGAAGACACTGAACAGTCATGTTTACAGTATGACATTGTGTGTTAAGAAGACACTGAACAGTCATGTTTACAGTATGACATTGTGTGTTAAGAAGACACTGAACAGTCATGTTTACAGTATGACATTGACACTGAACAGTCATGTTTACAGTATGACATTGTGTGTTAAGAAGACACTGAACAGTCATGTTTACAGTATGACATTGTGTGTTAAGAAGACACTGAACAGTCATGTTTACAGTATGACATTGTGTGTTAAGAAGAACACTGAACAGTCATGTTTACAGTATGACATTGTGTGTTAAGAAGACACTGAACAGTCATGTTTACAGTATGACATTGTGTGTTAAGAAGACACTGAACAGTCATGTTTACAGTATGACATTGTGTGTTAAGAAGACACTGAACAGTCATGTGTGTTAAGAAGACACTGAACAGTCATGTTTACAGTATGACATTGTGTGTTAAGAAGACACTGAACAGTCATGTTTACAGTATGACATTGTGTGTTAAGAAGACACTGAACATGCCTTTAGAGGAAATGTAAAAATGTCTCGGTCCACTATAAACCACTGAAAGGAAATGCCGATTTGTATCAACAATGTACAACATGACATAAAACATTTACTTTCAAAAGTGCAAACATGTAGTTTGGATTCCACATAGCACCTGCAGGGCTAGAGTTGACCTTTACTGGGGTATTGGAGAAGGTTAAGCCCTCTACTTGTAGTTTCTCAGATGGTGGGGGGAAAAATGTAATACAGAAAACTTACAGTGATTTATAAAAAGAAATGTATTCTACTAGCTAACTACCATTACCTTGAGAAACTAATGCAGTACAATACTTTTCATAGCAACATATTTGTCTTGTTGCATAGCTGTGCAGAATGTCATTTAAAGAGACCAATTCCTAAGAAAGGATCATTTTCAAAGTAAAAGTTATGCCAGAGGATAAAGTCTGACAGCATTGATTGTGCAATGATTTTGTTGTCAACCAGTGGATGGGTTACTGCAGTGTGTAGCCTATGTATTGTATATATTTACTCATCAATTGACTTAATTCAAAGCCCCCAGAGAAATATACCTCAAATGTATAGGCCTTACTGCAGTTAAACATCGCCAATGCAAATAATCTGATTATTACTGTAGCTGCTTTGTTATAAGATCTCATTTGTATGTGGCTGGCCTGGGGGATTCTCATTGGCTGTCAACAAACCCCCTTCATTGTTTTTTTTCCGTTCACAGTAAGCAGGCACTGTTGCTGTGTTTGGTTAAGGTCCCTTAGCTACCACAAAGCAAGATCAATGAGTTATCTAGCTAACGTTCAGAGATAACCGTTACATCTCTGCGTCCTAAAATAAAAACCTGGAGCTAGTGGAGTATGCCTTATGGATTTTCCATTTTGCCCATCTTTGTTTACAAATGTGGAGTTGTTCCTGAATATTTTGGAAAGTTAGCTGGCTAACTCATTCAAATAAAATCTAGCCATTTTATTTATCTAGAAAAATCAGTTTAGAACAAATTCCTATTTACAATGACGGCCTACCCTGGCCAAACACTAACCTGGACAACACTGGGCCAATTGTGCGCCGCCCTACGGGATCACGGCCGGTTGTGATAAAGCCCAGGATTGAACCAGGGTCTGTAGTGATGCCGCTAGTACTGAGATGCAGTGCCTTTGACCGCTGAGCCCATTTAAAGTGCTTTTTTTATCACAACACACTTAGTGTCACGCCCTGGTCGAAGTATATTGTGTTTGTCTGCATTTATTTGGTCAGGCCAGGGTGTGACATGGGTTTTTTGTGGTGTGTTTTGTCTTGGGGTGTCTAGCATAGTCTATGGCTGCCTGAGGCGGTTCTCAATCAGAGGCAGTTCTCAATCAGAGGCAGGTGATTATCGTTGTCTCTGATTGGGAACCATATTTAGGCAGCCATATTCTTTGAGTGTTTCGTGGGTGATTGTTCCTGTCTCTGTGTTTACGTTCACCAGATAGGCTGTATAGGTTTTCACGTTCGTTCATTGTTTTGTTAGTTATTGCATGTCTAGTTCCTTTTATTAAAGAACATGAATAACCACCACGCTGCATTTTGGTCCGCTTCTCTTCCACCAGACGAAAGCCGTTACACTTAGCAGTAAAGAAGTGAAATGAAGGACATAAAAACACAATAAAATAGATTAATAAAATAACATAAAACATTAATTCATTCTGATTTATAGGGCCTGAAATCATAATGTCAACCAAACCTCTAGACAAAAACTTGCCTGCCAAAAGGTGCCCTGGGCTCGTTTTCATCTGGAAGTTGGGTTGCTAAATGTCTGACTCCCCCCCAAATCTGTCTGTCCTTCTCCAGACTCATTTGTCATTTGCCTGGGTACCAGTCTGGAGTCTGCTTTTGCTCAAGCCAACTGCTCTGGCACAAGGTAATGATGGAGTGTCCCTGAATGCTACTCAGACTAGGGAATTCCTACTGGGATTCTCTAATATAATCAATTAGAGTATGAATAGTGGGCAAACTGAGTGGGAAAGAGAGTGAGAGGAGGACCTATAGCCAAGTTGCCCCCAGCACTAGTGGTGTAGAGTGAAGTTGCCCCCTAGACAGTGATCTTAGATCAGTTTAGCATTTCCCCCACTAATGGTTAGGATAAGTTAGGAATGGTTAGGAGTAGTCAGGATTGGGAGAGGGGAAGCTGATGCAAGATCTGTACCTAGGGGAAATGTTACCCCTGAGCCACTATAACGTTTTTTGGTCACGTACCCAGTTTAGCAGATGTTATAGTGGGTGCAGCTTGTGTTACTGGCTCCTAACAGTGCAGTGAAATGTCAAAGCAGTGCAACCTGCAACAGACTGGGTGTATTTACATGTTATTATGCCTTATTCTTATAGTTTAACAACTTGGGCTGTATGACAAGTGTGTAAGTGTATTGTGTGTGTGTAAAGGATAAAGAACTTGTGTTCTTCACACACTATTCTTCCCCCCTCGTGTCTTGTTTGTCCTTGACCGGGGGGGTGGGGGGGGCTGACAGGTCCCAAAGGACAAGAAGAGAAGAGCGTAAGTCTCTCAGGAGTAGTGAAGAGATGAGGGTATTGTGTATTCCTTTCTGCCTGTCTGTCTGTCTGTCTGTCTGTCAGTCTTTATGCCTGTCTGTCTGTCTCTGTCTGTGTATAGACTCTTTTTTTCTTCTACTGTGTTATTGACTTGTTTATTGTTTACTCCATGTGTAACTCTGTGTTGTCTGTTCACACTGCTATGCTTTATCTTGGCCAGGTCGCAGTTGCAAATGAGAACTTGTTCTCAACTGGCCTACCTGGTTAAATAAAGGTGAAATAAATAAAATAAAAAATAAACTGTCTGTCTGTCTGTCTTTATGCCTATCTACCTGTCTTTTTGACTGTCTGTCTGTCTGTCTGTCTGTCTGTCTGTCTGTCTGTCTGTCTGTCTGTCTGTCTGTCTGTCTGTCTGTCTGTCTGTCTGTCACACACACACACACACACACACACACACACACACACACACACACACACACACACACACACACACACACACACACACACACACACACACACACACACACACACACACACACACACACCAGTAGCGACAATCAGTGCAGCGTGCTGTATTGAGGTAAAGGACCGGTATGTGTTCTTGATTAACACAGAGTGTCTTCTGTGCTGTGGTCCTCTGTGTACATGATGATCGGACACGTTACGCCACTCCCTCTTCTGTTCTCCTCTGTTGCTCCCTTTCCCTCTCTCTCTACTCCCTCCCTCTCACTTTTTCTCTTTACCTCTCTCCCAATCTCTCTCATCCCACTCTCCCTCCCTCTCTCACCATTTCTCTCTCCCTCTCTTTCCGGTCTCTCTCTCGCCCTTTCTCTCTCCCCCTCTCTCTCTCTCTCTCTCTCTCTCGCCCTTTCTCTCTCCCCCTCTCTCTCTCTCTCTCTCTCTCTCGCCCTTTCTCTCTCCCCCTCTCTCTCTCTCTGGAGTCCCGCTGTCTATTTTTTTCTTCATCCTCCTCCTCTCTTGTTCCCTCTCCCTCCCTCTTACCTTCAGGAGCACAGGATGTGAGGAGAGCAGGTAGGAGCATTCTCTCTGTTCTCTCTCTTCTCTGGGTCTTCTGTTTCTCTACGTCTGTTCCCTCTCCCTCCCTCTTACCTTCAGGAACACAGGATGTGAGGAGAGCAGGTAGGAGCATTCTCTCTGTTCTCTCTCTTCTCTGGCTCTTCTGTCTCTCTACGTCTGTTCCCTCTCCCTCACCTGCTGGCAACAGTTTTTCATTCTGTATGTCTGTGAAGGGTGTGTTGATGTCTTAATGTGTGTATAGTTGTTTCGGGGGTTTGTATTTTGGGAGTGTGTGTGTGTGTATGTGTGTCAGTGGAGGCTGGTGGGAGATATAGGAGGACGGTTCATTGTAAAGGCTGGAACTTGTATTAATGTAACGGAGTCAAACATGTGGTTTCCATATGGTTGATGTGTTTGATACCGTTCCATTAACTTCTTTCCAGCCATTACAATGAGCCTGTCCTCCTATAGCACCTCCCACCAGCCTCCTCTGTGTGTGTGTGTGTGTGTGTGTGTGTGTGTGTGTGTGTGTGTGTGTGTGTGTGTGTGTGTGTGTGTGTGTGTGTGTGTGTGTGTGTGAATGTGTGCGGTGTAGTAGGGTTTTGAGAAGTGTGTGTGTGTGCATGCGTATGTGTGTGCGTGTGTTTGTACAGTGTAGTAGAGTTTGGAAGGTGTGTGCATGCGTGTGTCTGTGTGCAACTGTGTGTGTGTGGAGGCTACAGTATATGACTGTGTGTGTGGAGGCTACAGTATATGACTGTGTGTGTGTGTGGAGGCTACAGTATATGACTGTGTGTGTGTGGAGGCTACAGTATATGACTGTGTGTGTGGAGGCTACAGTATATGATTGTGTGTGTGTAGAGGCTACAGTATATGACTGTGTGTGTAGAGGCTACAGTATATGATTGTGTGTGTGTGGCTACAGTATATGACTGTGTGTGTAGAGGCTACAGTATATGACTGTGTGTGTAGAGGCTACAGTATATGACTGTGTGTGTGTGTGAGGCTACAGTATATGACTGTGTGTGTGTAGAGGCTACAGTATATGACTGTGTGTGTGTGTAGGCTACAGTATATGACTGTGTGTGTAGAGGCTACAGTATATGACTGTGTGTGTGTGTGTGGAGGCTACAGTATATGACTGTGTGTGTGTGGAGGCTACAGTATATGACTGTGTGTGTGTAGTGGCTACAGTATATGACTGTGTGTGTGTGTGTGGAGGCTACAGTATATGACTGTGTGTGTGGAGGCTACAGTATATGATTGTGTGTGTGTAGAGGATACAGTATATGACTGTGTGTGTGTGTTGAGGCTACAGTATATGACTGTGTGTGTGGAGGCTACAGTATATGATTGTGTGTGTGTAGAGGCTACAGTATATGACTGTGTGTGTGGAGGCTACAGTATATGACTGTGTGTGTGTAGTGGCTACAGTATATGACTGTGTGTGTGTGTGTGGAGGCTACAGTATATGACTGTGTGTGTGGAGGCTACAGTATATGATTGTGTGTGTGTAGAGGCTACAGTATATGACTGTGTGTGTAGAGGCTACAGTATATGATTGTGTGTGTGGAGGCTACAGTATATGATGTGTGTGTGTAGAGGCTACAGTATATGACTGTGTGTGTGTAGAGGCTACAGTATATGACTGTGTGTGTGGAGGCTACAGTATATGATTGTGTGTGTGGAGGCTACAGTATATGACTGTGTGTGTGTAGAGGCTACAGTATATGACTGTGTGTGTGTAGAGGCTACAGTATATGACTGTGTGTGTGTAGAGGCTACAGTATATGACTGTGTGTGTGTAGAGGCTACAGTATATGACTGTGTGTGTGTGTAGTGGCTACAGTATATGACTGTGTGTGTGGAGGCTACAGTATATGACTGTGTGTGTAGTGGCTACAGTATATGACTGTTTGTGTGTAGAGGCTACAGTATATGACTGTGTGTGTGGAGGCTACAGTATATGACTGTGTGTGTGTAGTGGCTACAGTATATGACTGTGTGTGTGTGTGGAGGCTACAGTATATGACTGTGTGTGTGTGTGGAGGCTACAGTATATGACTGTGTGTGTGTAGAGGCTACAGTATATGACTGTGTGTGTGTGTAGAGGCTACAGTATATGACTGTGTGTGTGTAGAGGCTACAGTATATGACTGTGTGTGTGTAGAGGCTACAGTATATGACTGTGTGTGTGTGTAGAGGCTACAGTATATGACTGTGTGTGTGTAGAGGCTACAGTATATGACTGTGTATGTGTGTAGAGGCTACAGTATATGACTTGTGTGTGTGTAGAGGCTACAGTATATGACTGTATGTGTGTAGAGGCTACAGTATATGACTGTGTGTGTGTGTAGTGGCTACAGTATATGACTGTGTGTGTGGAGGCTACAGTATATGACTGTGTGTGTAGAGGATACAGTATATGACTGTGTGTGTGTAGAGGCTACAGTATATGACTGTGTGTGTGTGTGGAGGCTACAGTATATGACTGTGTGTGTGTAGAGGCTACAGTATATGACTGTGTGTGTGTGTGGAGGCTACAGTATATGACTGTGTGTGTGTAGAGGCTACAGTATATGACTGTGTGTGTGTAGAGGCTACAGTATATGACTGTGTGTGTGTGTAGAGGCTACAGTATATGACTGTGTGTGTGTAGAGGCTACAGTATATGACTGTGTGTGTGTAGTGGCTACAGTATATGACTGTGTGTGTGTGGAGGCTACAGTATATGACTGTGTGTGTGTGTAGAGGCTACAGTATATGACTGTGTGTGTAGAGGCTATAGTATATGACTGTGTGTGTGTAGAGGCTACAGTATATGACTGTGTGTGTAGTGGCTACAGTATATGACTGTGTGTGTGTAGTGGCTACAGTATATGACTGTGTGTGTGTGTAGAGGCTACAGTATATGACTGTGTGTGTTTGTAGAGGCTCTCTGTTCCGACATGTCTCTCTGTTCCGAGTGTCTCTCTGTTCCGACTGTGTCTCTCTGTTCAGAAGTGTCTCTCTGTTTTGACGTGTCTCTCTGTTCCGACGTGTCTCTCTGTTCCGACGTGTCTCTCTGTTCAGAAGTGTCTCTCTGTTTTGGCGTGTCTCGTTCCGAAGTGTCTCTCTGTTCCGACGTGTCTCTCTGTTTTGACGTGTCTCTCTGTTCTGACATGTCTCTCTGTTCCGACGTGTCTGTTCCGACGTGTCTCTCTGTTTGACTGTCTCTCTGTTTTGACGTGTCTCTCTGTTCCGACGTGTCTCTCTGTTCCGAAGTGTCTCTCTGTTTTGACGTGTCTCTCTGTTCCGACGTGTCTCTCTGTTCAGAAGTGTCTCTCTGTTTTGACGTGTCTCTCTGTTCCGACATGTCTCTCTGTTCTGATGTGTCTCTCTGTTCCGACGTGTCTCTCTCCTCAGCGACAGCTCAAGTGGAACCAGAGCAGAGATGCTGTTAGCCCAGAGGCTTGGCTTGTTGAGTTAACCACAGAACACAGATTGCTTTCTGTTCTGTTATTTTCATGCTCCTCATATCGTAGAGAATGAAGACAGCTTCTGTTCTAAGGTACAACTATCAACAACAACTCACGGTCTCACTTCAGTATTCAACGTTTGTCCAGGGGGGAATTAACATCACATTGCGATGGTAAATTTGATGCATTAATTCCGACTGGTTGAGGTAAGGGTTAAAACAGAAAAAAGTGAAACGACTGTCTAACACTGGGACTGAACCCACAATTATCAGGCCGGAGGTTAAAGCGGTTCCTCTATCCCAATCCACAACACCCTAGCAAACCGCCAGCCTACTAGATGGTAATAGGTGCTCATGTTGCCCCTAGTGAACAGTATGGAGACATCTACCCACATCCTGGGGACCCGGACAGACATTGAATACTGAAGTTGAATAGGTCTGAGCTGGCTGCAACTATGGGGATTCACTACTGTAAAGAGGTCATCTGGGATTAGGTTATACATTTTTAGACTTTTAAATGATTTATAGATATCATTGTTTCTTGAAAAATCTAATTTATGAATGCCTTATGAGCTTAGTTCAATAGGTATAGTAGTTGAATCCCAGATAACTACAATTATGGGTTTCAAACCATACAGCTTCTCTTCTCAGGGACCATTTTTTACTACGATTCTGTCAATACATTCGTTTCAGTGCTGCAGTGAGTAAACCTAAAAGAAATGACTGCAGCACTGTACGAACAGTCAGAGTAGCTATGACCCAAATCAGTGAGAGGCAGATAGAGATTGGGATCCTTCAGTTTTTTATACTGCAAAGTCGGCACTTTAGAAATGTATCGGAGAAAACACTTGTTTTAAATGTCTTCAGGAACGCAGAGAGTATCTTCTCCAATTAAACCTGATATCTTTCTAGTGGAACTAACTCACTTATTTAATTTAATGGGACCTGAGATATCAGAGTTCAGTCCAAATGATGATGATTATGTTCTGTTATATGTTGCTTTTAGCAAGTTGATATACCAGAGTCAGTATATCCCTACACACTCACAGTTTACACAAGGCATTCCTTTTCCCACTAAACCATACATGCATACGCATACAAACACGCATGTACACACACACACACACACACGCACGCACGCACGCACGCACGCACGCACGCACGCACACACACACACACACACACACACACACACACACACACACACACACACACACACACACACACACACACACACACACACACACACACACACACACACACACACACACACACACTAACATTGATTCAGAAGCACAGACATCAAGAATAATAAGGTAGAAGTCAATGCTCAGATCAATTTCGGTGCAGAAAATGATGTTAACAT
>NW_027014918.1:225123-282385 GCF_036934945.1 Oncorhynchus masou masou | reverse complement strand
ATGGTTATGCGTGATATTATAGGTAATGCACTATGCATGGTTATGCATGTTAATAATGGTAATGCACCATGCATGGTTATGCGTGATATTAAAGGTAATGTGCAGTATGCACAGTTATGCCTGATACAAGAGGTAATGCACTATGCATGGTTATGTCTGCTAGTAGAGCTAATGTACCATGCACAGTTATATCTGATAGTAGAGGTAATGCAGTGTGCACGGTTATGTCTGATAGTAAAGGTAATGCAGTATGCATGGTTATTTGTGATATTAAAGGTAATGTACTATGCATGGTTATGCGTGATATTAAAGGTAATGCAGTATGCATGGTTGTATCTGATGGTAGAGGTAATGTACAGTATGCATGGTTGTGTCTGATAGTAGAGGTAATGCAGTATGCACGGTTATGTCTGATAGTAGAGGTAATGCAGTATGCATGGTTATGGTGTGATATTAAAGATAATGTACTATGCATGGTTATGCATGGTTATGTGATATTAAAGGTAATGCAGTATGCATGGTCATATGACTTAAAGGTACCATGCCCGGTTGTGTAGTATGCATGGTTATGCATGATATTAAAGGTAATGCAGTATACATGGTTGTGTGATAGTAGATGTAATGCACTATGCATGGTTATGCGTGATATTATAGGTAATGCACTATGCATGGTTATGCATGTTAATAATGGTAATGCACCATGCATGGTTATGCGTGATATTAAAGGTAATGCACTATGCATGGTTATGCGTGATATTAAAGGTAATGCACTATGCATGCTATGCATGGTTATGTGATATTAAAGGTAATGCACTATGCACAGTTATGCCTGATATTAAAGGTAATGCAGTATGCATGGTTATGTCTGATAGTAGAGGTAATGCACTATGCATGGTTATGCGTGATATTAAAGGTAATGCAGTATGCATGGTTATGCCTGATACAAGATATTAAAGGTTATGCCTGATAGTATAATGCACTATGCATGGTTATGCTTGATATTAAAGGCAATGCACTATGCATGGTTATGTGTGATATTAAAGGTAATGCAGTATGCATGGTTATGCATGGTCATGCATGATATTTAAAGGTAATGCACTATGCATGGTTATGCGTGATATTAAAGGTAATGCAGTATGCATGGTTGTGTGATAGTAGATGTAATGCACTATGCATGGTTATGTGTGATATTAAAGGTAATGCACTATGCATGGTTATGTCTGCTAGTAGAGCTAATGTACTATGCATGGTTGTGTGATAGTAGAGGTAATGCACCATGCATGGTTATGCGCGATAGTAGAGGTAATGAAGTATGCATGGCTATGTCTGATAGTAGAGGTAATGCACTATGCATGGTTATGCGTGATAGTAGAGGTAACACAGTATACATACAGCATGCTTCCACCGAGCACAAGCATCAAGCCTATCTCAGTGAAAATTGAGGATCATTACTCTGTGTCAGTATGTGTTGCTGACCGTCTTCGTCAGGCTCCTACTGGAAATGACATGTCTCCAGTTTTTCTATCCACAGACATTCATGTAAGGAGTAAATAAAAGATGCCCTAGACGGGTCCATGTTGTGTTCCGTGTCATGTCGAGTTGCCATATTGCCTGGATGGCTTTGGCTTTTATTTCTTCATGTTGGTGTAAGCTAGATGTAGAATGGATACAGTGCATTCGGAAAGTATTCAAACCCTTGACTTTTACACATTTTGTTACGGCCTTACTCTAAAATAGAAAACAGAAATACCTTATGTACATAAGCATTCAGACCCTTTGCTAGGAGTCATAAAATTGAGCCCAGGCACATGTTTTCCATTGATCATCTTTGAGATGTTTCTACAACTTGATTGGTAAATTCAAATGATTGGACATGATTTGGAAAGGCCAGACCTGTCTATATAAGTTCCCACAGTTGACAGTGCATGTCAGAGAAGAAACCAAGCCATGAGGTCGAAGGTATTGTCCGTAGAGCTTCGAGACAGGATTGTGTGGAGGCACCGATCTGGGGAAGGGTACAAAATAATTCTGCAGCATTGAAGGGCCCCAAGAACACAGTGGCCTCCATCTTTCTTAAATGGAAGACGTTTAGAACCACCAAGACTCTTCCTAGAGCTGGCCGCCCGGCTAAATTGAGCAACCGGGGAGAAGGGCCTTGGTCAGGAGGTGACCAAGAACCCTCTGTGGAGATGGCAGAACCTTCCAGAAGGACAACCATCTCTGCATCTTCTACCAATCAGGCCTTTATGGTAGAATGGCCAGACGGGAGCCACTCCTCAGTAAAAGGCACCGGATAGCCTGCTTGGAGTTTGCCGAATGGCACCTAAAGACTCAAATCATGAGAAACAAGATTAAACCCTTTGGCCTTAAGTGTCACGTCTAGAGGAAACCTGGCACCATCCCTACAGTGAAGTATGGTGGTGGCAGCATCATGCTGTAGGGATGTTTTTCAGCAGCAGGGACTGGGATATTAGTCAGCATCGAGGGAAAGATGAACGGAACAAAGTACTGAGAGATCCTTCATGAAAACCTGTTACAGAGCGCTCAAGACCTCAGACTGGGGCGAAGTTTCACCTTCCAACAGGACAACGACACTAAGAACACAGCCAAGACAACGCAGGAGTGGCTTCGGGACAAGTCTCTGAATGTCCTTGAGTGGCCCAGCTAGAGCCCGGACTTGAACCTGATCTAACATCTCTGGAAAGACCTGAAAATAGCTGTGCAGCAACGCTCCCCATCCAACCTGTTTTTGCTTTGTCATTATGGGGTATTGTGTGTAAATTGATGAGGGGGGAAAACACAATTTAATCCATTTTAGAATAAGGCTGTAATGTAACAAAATGTGGAAAAGGTAAAGGGGTCTGAATACTTTCCGAATGCACTGTATGTTGTTGTATAGGCAGAATGCCAGGGCATGGGGTAAATATGTCCTGATTTCACCCCGGGGGTTAACGTACCGTGGAATACTCCCGAAATCTTCTGTTCCCTCTGTCTTCGACCTGGGAGTGTTTTTTTAATCATACATGCAGCTATATGAGATTACTGTTTGCTTTTTTCGGTGGCACTATGTCAAACTATCATACATTGTATATCTCTGGCGTGTTACTCTGTCCTGCTAATAAAGCTCGTTTGAAATTCAACATTGGAATATTGGCCTGTGTGCTTGCTCTGTGTTTTTGTTATCCATGCCTGAAGTTCTGCTCATTGGAATAATGAAGCAATTCTATTAATATTTGGTCCTGGGATAAACCTGGAATACTCTTGATATACTGGTGTAATACTCCTGGAACACCAGTGGAATAGCCTTGTGGGTCAAACGCAGATATCAAATAGTACTCACCCTCCGGATCTCCTCTTGCCCCCGCGGCCCGGCATGGCTCCGCCCATCCTCACTTGGCCCGCCCCCACCACCGCCCCCGGCATAGTAACGGGCCCCGGCAACTCACTGCCCATCTCTGGAACAGAGGGCAGAGAAAGGTACCACATGAGGACATGGCATTAGACAGTGTGACTGTATTACAGCTGCATTAATATTACCCTGAAAGCGTGGACATGGCCATGTGGTACCTGAACCTCCACAAGAACATGCCATGATGGCTCTTCTGCTGTTTTCAATGGAGCCAAAATCCAGCCTGTTTTAGGACACAGAAAGACTGAATATGGCGCTCCGTGTCGTGCTGGGTGGTGAGCTGAAGCACATTGCGTGCCAAATCACAATTTCTCTCTCTGTGCCTTTCCTTCTCCCAGGCCTACCAACTCACCCCCCCTCTCTCTCTGGTCTACTCATTCACTCCATCAGCCAGATGTTATGGATATGCTAAACAAACCCCTTCTCTGCCCCAGTGCTTCCAGCAGTTCTGTTAATATTTGATACAAGCTAACGTTTCCCCTCTCCTCTCCCCCTTTCCTATCCTTCCCTCTCTGTCTCCTTCACGAGCTTCTACTTTTCTCTGTCTTGGAAAACCCCCAGCTGCAATGCAGACCCCAGCAAAGAAACAACCAACTAATTCATTCATTCATGAAGTAGCCTAGAGGTATGTAAACAACACTTCAACTCATACATGCATAATAACTAGTGCTCAGGAGGTGGCAGCCAGACATAGCATGGCATACTGTGGTTCTAGGTGAGAACACAGTGTCTGCCTACAGGAGGCTAGGGCTGGAGAGGACAGCCTGGACACACAGCGTCTGCCTACAGGAGGCTAGGGCTGGAGAGGACAGACAGGACACACAGCATCTGGCTACAGGAGGCTTGGGCTGGAGAGGACAGCCAGGGTTTCTCCTATCATTACTTAGGAGCAGCGCCACCATGTCTAGTAGCAGCATTCCCTGTGTAGCTTCTTCAATCCACCCAAAGACATCATAATATCACTGGCTCTCACAACAAAACACAACAAACATGGATTATAGCCTATCGCATAATCTGACAAATAGGTTTGTTACTGGGATAAGAGGAGATTAATGCATTGTGTAATCTGGCTTTAATGAAAAATAATGCTCTTTGGTAAATACATTTTTTTTTAAATGCAATGCTTTTAGATTCGTGGGAAGTAGTTAAGTGTACTCTTCAGGAGAAATTAAATATTATTGGAATGCAACCCAGGTAATAATCAGTTGATTGTTCATTCTGTTCCATGCTTCTCTTCACATGGCAACTCTATATGCAGCCACGGTGCTGTTAACACCCCATATCCAATGAGAGAGAGGCCTGCTGTTGTGGTTATTATTGGAAATGACAGTAAAATCGAAGCTGTATTTCTAAAATGTTTTTGGCAGTAGAACAGTTAGTTTCAATAATCAGTTAACGTTACTGTATACAAAAGACATCAGGCCTAGGCTAAACAGAGCAAATAGAACTGGAGTGAATGCACATTAGGAAACGTAAGATTTAGGCCTATTTTTAGAGTAGTATTTTTCAACACACAAGGCTCAGGCTACATTCCATAGCCTACACATAATTTGATGACGAGCAGCAATTCAGCAACGTGTATATAAACCATTGTTTGCCTTCCTCTAAATGTTTTGCTTCTATTTCAATACCAAACTTGTATCATTGCCCCGAATTGATTATATTAATAAGAGCGCCAGCGATATAATTGCACCTCCGCTAAGGATGCATTGCAGCCTAGTGCTTCCGTAATACAGTAAAAATCTAACAACAAAAGTGTATGCTGTGTGTACGTTTATTTGCTCAGTAACAATTTAACAACGTAATGATTACATTACAGCAACAATGTAATTAACGCCTTTGTGACTGTCATTACATGACAACTAGAGCTTCAAGGTTCAAACACAGGCATATAAAGGTAGTTTTACTGGTCATGCAAATAAGACTAGCTCGGCCACTAGGTTACTATTTAGGCCGTTCACTAAAAACTTTAACTTCTTCCTCAAATAACACCGAGTAAAGAAAGCCAGGCTACAGTGTTGTTAGCGCCTAGCAAGCTGCAGATTTCATCTAGCTAATGACTGTCGAATCAACCGGCGATGGAGAGGGACCAACAAATCGCTGTCACTGACACCAGTGACAAACGTCGAAATGACTCGACTCAAATTGCCCGAGTTAACGTCGATAGGCCAAGGGCTCGGTATGCAAAATAACCTTTGTATCGTGAGGGGGACTGGCTATTCGGTGAAATCAGAGCACGTAGCAGCAGCTAACTAGCTGCCTGTTGGATTGAGGCAAAACGCAACCAGCATCTCATTTTGCGTGCAGATAATACATACAATACATTAAAAAGCTTCTGCCCCTATTATAGGCTGTTTGTGTGTAAATAATGGACGTATGTTCACGCTATAAGGAAGAAAACGCGTTTCTAGGTGTACAGAAAGTGTTTTGAGGCTGCGATAGCTTCGTGGGGGAAGGGGATGCTGTGGAGAGCTTGAGCTCTGTGAGCCTGACGTCGGCGTCTGCAGCTAAGCGCCGCTTTCCATTCCGGTAAATGTCAAAAATAGATTTGACATTTTAAAGATATAATTCACCATTAAACCCCCCACTGTTTTTGTTTTTTCCTTAAGATAAAATCGCGACTTACCCGATGGATTGACCGCGGCGGGAGTTGCCATGTTGCCTCAATAGAAAAACAAGATGCAGCTATGAAAATGACGCACAATACGGCTCGAGAGCCCCGGGAGAGACAATCCGCTCAGTGGTTTGGCACACGAGCTCTCGGTTCAACCACCTATAGCCTCACATGCATTCGGTCGAAATACAAATAAGTCACGAATATCAACAATAAAGGCCCTGTTATTTCGGGTTCGCTTGGCCCGATGAAGTCAATGGTATTTTATAAATTCGTTCTTTCAGACTGAAAAATGCAAGATGTCTGAAAGGTGTCTAAACACCGCGAGACTTCACTTGAATTAATTGTGTTGCCTCTATCTTTGCTTTGAGTCAAATTAAGCTTTGAAAGATGAAAAGTCAGTTAATGCCAGTGAGATAGAGTAGCCTAACATCCTTTGCCAGTAATCACTTGTTGAATCGTGGTCCTATCTTTCATATAGAATAGAACAGCCCAATCAAGTAGGCTAAAATGTAATCCCAAATCGGCCAAATGTTTGCTTTGTAAGCATTTATGGCGCTTCAACAGCACTCACTTTGTAAAATACTTAGTGTTTTTCACCATTGTATCATTGTCAAACTATGAGATGGAAACGAGAACTAGCTACATGTGTTTGATGTGAAGATCAATCCACTTGAGATGCATAGAGGACATGACTTCCAATGTCACAGATCATTTTAAATGGATGAATCCACAGGGCATTGTTTCTGAATCTGCACAAACCAGCAAGATTCTGGGAGTTCGAGATGTAAAATCTAGGCTGTTCTCAAGATTACACACATCCTGATTTAACTCACAATAGTTGCTTTTTTTTTTTTTTTTCAATGTACGTTTTCATTTTTTCAATAGGGTTATATTTGCAATTTGATGTGCAAAATGCAACACAAGTGAAGACAGCGGAAAGATAATTTACTCCACAAGAGATAAAATGAAGGTAAACTTGGGTGTAGGTTTCAGATTTCTCTGTAGGCCTAATCTAGGACTGAGTTACACATAGTTACTGTGTTACACCAATCATTTCAGACTACATATAATCACAGATGGTATCTGTGACCACTATGTTGATTGTAGGCCTATTCCCATTTCAAACTTAACCCCCGGCCTGGAGTCTAAACCGGGGGGGGGGGCAACTGTTCTCCTGCCCTTTTTTTAGGAACAAACTACTTCAATATACATATACTTCTATAAATGTTTTAAACTAGCACACTAATACTTTCCTGGTTTAAACTAACCTGTTGCAAGTGTCTGCAGCTCTGTGCCTGTATCATTAAAGAATACACCCCCCAACTCATCTCTCTCTAGATTACATTTCAAGTTTTCCTCTCCATTACGTGCACTGAGTGCACAAAACATTAGGAACACCTGCTCTTTCCATGGCATAGACTGGCCAGGTGAAAACTATGATCCGTTATTGATGTCACTTGTTAAATCCACTTCAATCAGTGTAGATAAAGGGGAGGAGACAGGTTAAAGAAGGATTTTGAAATCTTGAGACAATTGAGAAAGGATTCTGCATGTGCCATTCAAAAGGTGAATTGGCAAGACAAAATAATGAAGTGCCTTTGAATGGGGTATGGTAGTAGGTACCAGGCGCACCATTGTGAGTGTGTCAAGAACTGCAACACTGATGGGTTTTTCATGCTCAACAGTTTCCCGTGTCTATCAGGAATGGTCCACCACCTAAAGGCCATCCAGCCAACTTGAACCAACAGTGGGAAGCATTGAAGTCAACATGGGCCTGCATCCCTGTGGAACATTTTCAACACCTTGTAGGGTCCATGCACCAACGAACCGAGGCTGTTCTGAGGGCAAACGGGGGTGAAACTCAATATTAGGAAGATGTTCCTAATTTTTTGTAGACTCATTGTAGTACCATTGCAAAGTTTAAAATGGAATATTTTTTCCACATTCATTCCAATATATTTGTGTGGTCAGTCATGTTTACAGTATGACATTGTGTGTTAAGAAGACACTGAACAGTCATGTTTACAGTATGACATTGTGTGTTAAGAAGACACTGAACAGTCATGTTTACAGTATGACATTGTGTGTTAAGAAGACACTGAACAGTCATGTTTACAGTATGACATTGTGTGTTAAGAAGACACTGAACAGTCATGTTTACAGTATGACATTGTGTGTTAAGAAGACACTGAACAGTCATGTTTACAGTATGACATTGTGTGTTAAGAAGACACTGAACAGTCATGTTTACAGTATGACATTGTGTGTTAAGAAGACACTGAACAGTCATGTTTACAGTATGACATTGTGTGTTAAGAAGACACTGAACAGTCATGTTTACAGTATGACATTGTGTGTTAAGAAGACACTGAACAGTCATGTTTACAGTATGACATTGTGTGTTAAGAAGAACAGTCATGTTTACAGTATGACATTGTTTAATAAGACACTGAACAGTCATGACATATGACATTGTGTTAATAAGACACTGAACAGTCATGTTTACAGTATGACATTGTGTGTTAAGAAGACACTGAACAGTCATGTTTACAGTATGACATTGTGTGTTAAGAAGACACTGAACATGCCTTTAGAGGAAATGTAAAAATGTCTCGGTCCACTATAAACCACTGAAAGGAAATGCCGATTTGTATCAACAATGTACAACATGACATAAAACATTTACTTTCAAAAGTGCAAACATGTAGTTTGGATTCCACATAGCACCTGCAGGGCTAGAGTTGACCTTTACTGGGGTATTGGAGAAGGTTAAGCCCTCTACTTGTAGTTTCTCAGATGGTGGGGGGAAAAATGTAATACAGAAAACTTACAGTGATTTATAAAAAGAAATGTATTCTACTAGCTAACTACCATTACCTTGAGAAACTAATGCAGTACAATACTTTTCATAGCAACATATTTGTCTTGTTGCATAGCTGTGCAGAATGTCATTTAAAGAGACCAATTCCTAAGAAAGGATCATTTTCAAAGTAAAAGTTATGCCAGAGGATAAAGTCTGACAGCATTGATTGTGCAATGATTTTGTTGTCAACCAGTGGATGGGTTACTGCAGTGTGTAGCCTATGTATTGTATATATTTACTCATCAATTGACTTAATTCAAAGCCCCCAGAGAAATATACCTCAAATGTATAGGCCTTACTGCAGTTAAACATCGCCAATGCAAATAATCTGATTATTACTGTAGCTGCTTTGTTATAAGATCTCATTTGTATGTGGCTGGCCTGGGGATTCTCATTGGCTGTCAACAAACCCCCTTCATTGTTTTTTTCCGTTCACAGTAAGCAGGCACTGTTGCTGTGTTTGGTTAAGGTCCCTTAGCTACCACAAAGCAAGATCAATGAGTTATCTAGCTAACGTTCAGAGATAACCGTTACATCTCTGCGTCCTAAAATAAAAACCTGGAGCTAGTGGAGTATGCCTTATGGATTTTCCATTTTGCCCATCTTTGTTTACAAATGTGGAGTTGTTCCTGAATATTTTGGAAAGTTAGCTGGCTAACTCATTCAAATAAAATCTAGCCATTTTATTTATCTAGAAAAATCAGTTTAGAACAAATTCCTATTTACAATGACGGCCTACCCTGGCCAAACACTAACCTGGACAACACTGGGCCAATTGTGCGCCGCCCTACGGGATCACGGCCGGTTGTGATAAAGCCCAGGATTGAACCAGGGTCTGTAGTGATGCCGCTAGTACTGAGATGCAGTGCCTTTGACCGCTGAGCCCATTTAAAGTGCTTTTTTTATCACAACACACTTAGTGTCACGCCCTGGTCGAAGTATATTGTGTTTGTCTGCATTTATTTGGTCAGGCCAGGGTGTGACATGGGTTTTTTGTGGTGTGTTTTGTCTTGGGGGTGTCTAGCATAGTCTATGGCTGCCTGAGGCGGTTCTCAATCAGAGGCAGTTCTCAATCAGAGGCAGGTGATTATCGTTGTCTCTGATTGGGAACCATATTTAGGCAGCCATATTCTTTGAGTGTTTCGTGGGTGATTGTTCCTGTCTCTGTGTTTACGTTCACCAGATAGGCTGTATAGGTTTTCACGTTCGTTCATTGTTTTGTTAGTTATTGCATGTCTAGTTCCTTTTATTAAAGAACATGAATAACCACCACGCTGCATTTTGGTCCGCTTCTCTTCCACCAGACGAAAGCCGTTACACTTAGCAGTAAAGAAGTGAAATGAAGGACATAAAAACACAATAAAATAGATTAATAAAATAACATAAAACATTAATTCATTCTGATTTATAGGGCCTGAAATCATAATGTCAACCAAACCTCTAGACAAAAACTTGCCTGCCAAAAGGTGCCCTGGGCTCGTTTTCATCTGGAAGTTGGGTTGCTAAATGTCTGACTCCCCCCCAAATCTGTCTGTCCTTCTCCAGACTCATTTGTCATTTGCCTGGGTACCAGTCTGGAGTCTGCTTTTGCTCAAGCCAACTGCTCTGGCACAAGGTAATGATGGAGTGTCCCTGAATGCTACTCAGACTAGGGAATTCCTACTGGGATTCTCTAATATAATCAATTAGAGTATGAATAGTGGGCAAACTGAGTGGGAAAGAGAGTGAGAGGAGGACCTATAGCCAAGTTGCCCCCAGCACTAGTGGTGTAGAGTGAAGTTGCCCCCTAGACAGTGATCTTAGATCAGTTTAGCATTTCCCCCACTAATGGTTAGGATAAGTTAGGAATGGTTAGGAGTAGTCAGGATTGGGAGAGGGGAAGCTGATGCAAGATCTGTACCTAGGGGAAATGTTACCCCTGAGCCACTATAACGTTTTTTGGTCACGTACCCAGTTTAGCAGATGTTATAGTGGGTGCAGCTTGTGTTACTGGCTCCTAACAGTGCAGTGAAATGTCAAAGCAGTGCAACCTGCAACAGACTGGGTGTATTTACATGTTATTATGCCTTATTCTTATAGTTTAACAACTTGGGCTGTATGACAAGTGTGTAAGTGTATTGTGTGTGTGTAAAGGATAAAGAACTTGTGTTCTTCACACACTATTCTTCCCCCTCGTGTCTTGTTTGTCCTTGACCGGGGGGTGGGGGCTGACAGGTCCCAAAGGACAAGAAGAGAAGAGCGTAAGTCTCTCAGGAGTAGTGAAGAGATGAGGGTATTGTGTATTCCTTTCTGCCTGTCTGTCTGTCTGTCTGTCTGTCAGTCTTTATGCCTGTCTGTCTGTCCCTGTCTGTGTATAGACTCTTTTTTTTCTTCTACTGTGTTATTGACTTGTTTATTGTTTACTCCATGTGTAACTCTGTGTTGTCTGTTCACACTGCTATGCTTTATCTTGGCCAGGTCGCAGTTGCAAATGAGAACTTGTTCTCAACTGGCCTACCTGGTTAAATAAAGGTGAAATAAATAAAATAAAAAATAAACTGTCTGTCTGTCTGTCTTTATGCCTATCTACCTGTCTTTTTGACTGTCTCTGTCTGTCTGTCTGTCTGTCTGTCTGTCTGTCTGTCTGTCTGTCTGTCTGTCTGTCTGTCTGTCTGTCTGTCTGTCTGTCACACACACACACACACACACACACACACACACACATGCACACACACACACTGACACCACACTGTCACACACACACACACACACACACACACACACACACACACACACACACACCAGTAGCGACAATCAGTGCAGCGTGCTGTATTGAGTCTGTATGTGTTCTTGATTAACACAGAGTGTGCCTGTGCTGTGGTCCTCTGTCTGATGATCGGTCACGTTACGTCTCCCTCTTCTGTCTCCTCTGTTGCTCCCCGTTTCCCTCTCTCTCTACTCCCTCCCTCTCACTTTTCTCTTTACCTCTCTCCCAATCTCTCTCATCCCACTCTCCCTCCCTCTCTCACCATTTCTCTCTCTGTCTTTCCGGTCTCTCTGTTTCTCTCTCCCCCTCTCTCTCTCTCTCCCTCCGTCTCTCTGTCTGTCTCTCTCTGTACACTCCTACACACACACACACCTTTCTCTTGTCCACACACACACACACACACACACACACACACACACACACACACACACACACACACACACACACACACACACACACACACACACCAGTAGCGACAATCAGTGAGCGTGCTGATTGAGGTAAAGGACCGGTATGTGTTCTTGATTAACACAGGGTCTTCTGTGCTGTGGTCCTCTGTGTACATGATGATCGGACACGTCCACTCCCTCTTCTGTTCTCCTCTGGATTGCTCCCTTTCCTCTCTCTCTACTCCCTCCCTCTGGCTCTTTTCTCTTTACCTCTCTCCCAATCTCTCTCATCCCACTCTCCCTCCCTCTCTCACCATTTTCTCTCCCTCTGTTGTCTGTGAAGGGTGTGTTGATGTCTTAATGTCTCTATAGTTGTTCTCTCCCCCTGTATTTTGGAGTCCCGCTGTCTGTGTTTTGTTCATCCTCCTCCTCTCTTGTTCCCTCTCCCTCCCTCTTACCTTCAGGAGTCACAGGATGTGAGTTTCCAGGTATGGAGCATGTGTTGTTCTCTTCCATGGGTAACTTCTGTTCCAGCCATTACAATGTTCCTCTCCTCCTATGCTGGCACCAGTTTTTCATTCTGTATGTCTGTGAAGGGTGTGTTGATGTCTTAATGTGTGTATAGTTGTTTTGGGGGTTTGTATTTTGGGAGTGTGTGTGTGTGTATGTGTGAATGTGTGCGGTGTAGTAGGGTTTTGAGAAGTGTGTGTGTGTGCATGCGTATGTGTGTGCGTGTGTTTGTACAGTGTAGTAGAGTTTGGAAGGTGTGTGCATGCGTGTGTCTGTGTGCAACTGTGTGTGTGTGGAGGCTACAGTATATGACTGTGTGTGTGGAGGCTACAGTATATGACTGTGTGTGTGTGTGGAGGCTACAGTATATGACTGTGTGTGTGTGTGGAGGCTACAGTATATGACTGTGTGTGTGTAGTGGCTACAGTATATGACTGTGTGTGTGTGTAGAGGCTACAGTATATGACTGTGTGTGTAGAGGCTACAGTATATGACTGTGTGTGTGTGTGGAGGCTACAGTATATGACTGTGTGTGTAGAGGCTACAGTATATGACTGTGTGTGTAGAGGCTACAGTATATGACTGTGTGTGTGTGTGGAGGCTACAGTATATGACTGTGTGTGTGTAGTGGCTACAGTATATGACTGTGTGTGTGTGTAGAGGCTACAGTATATGACTGTGTGTGTAGAGGCTACAGTATATGACTGTGTGTGTGTGTGTGGAGGCTACAGTATATGACTGTGTGTGTGTGGAGGCTACAGTATATGACTGTGTGTGTGTAGTGGCTACAGTATATGACTGTGTGTGTGTGTGTGGAGGCTACAGTATATGACTTGTGTGTGTGTAGAGGCTACAGTATATGACTGTGTGTGTGTGTTGAGGCTACAGTATATGACTGTGTGTGTGGAGGCTACAGTATATGATTGTGTGTGTGTAGAGGCTACAGTATATGACTGTGTGTGTGGAGGCTACAGTATATGACTGTGTGTGTGTAGTGGCTACAGTATATGACTGTGTGTGTGTAGTGGCTACAGTATATGACTGTGTGTGTGTAGAGGCTACAGTATATGACTGTGTGTGTGGAGGCTACAGTATATGACTGTGTGTGTGGAGGCTACAGTATATGATTGTGTGTGTGTAGAGGCTACAGTATATGACTGTGTGTGTGTAGAGGCTACAGTATATGACTGTGTGTGTGGAGGCTACAGTATATGATTGTGTGTGTGTAGAGGCTACAGTATATGACTGTGTGTGTGTGTGAGGCTACAGTATATGATGTGTGTGTGTAGAGGCTACAGTATATGACTGTGTGTGTGTGGAGGCTACAGTATATGACTGTGTGTGTGTAGAGGCTACAGTATATGACTGTGTGTGTGTAGAGGCTACAGTATATGACTGTGTGTGTGTAGAGGCTACAGTATATGACTGTGTGTGTGTGTAGGGCTACAGTATATGACTGTGTGTGTGTAGTGGCTACAGTATATGACTGTGTGTGTGTAGAGGCTACAGTATATGACTGTGTGTGTGTAGAGGCTACAGTATATGACTGTGTGTGTGTAGAGGCTACAGTATATGACTGTGTGTGTGTGTGAGGCTACAGTATATGACTGTGTGTGTGTGGAGGCTACAGTATATGACTGTGTGTGTGTGTGAGGCTACAGTATATGACTGTGTGTGTGTGTAGAGGCTACAGTATATGACTGTGTGTGTGTGTAGAGGCTACAGTATATGACTGTGTGTGTGTAGAGGCTACAGTATATGACTGTGTGTGTGTAGAGGCTACAGTATATGATTGTGTGTGTGTAGAGGCTACAGTATATGACTGTATGTGTGTAGAGGCTACAGTATATGACTGTGTGTGTGTAGTGGCTACAGTATATGACTGTGTGTGTGTAGTGGCTACAGTATATGACTGTGTGTGTAGAGGCTACAGTATATGACTGTGTGTGTGTAGAGGCTACAGTATATGACTGTGTGTGTGGAGGCTACAGTATATGACTGTGTGTGTAGAGGCTATAGTATATGACTGTGTGTGTGTAGAGGCTACAGTATATGACTGTGTGTGTGTAGAGGCTACAGTATATGACTGTGTGTGTGTAGAGGCTACAGTATATGACTGTGTGTGTGTAGTGGCTACAGTATATGACTGTGTGTGTGTAGAGGCTACAGTATATGACTGTGTGTGTGTAGAGGCTACAGTATATGACTGTGTGTGTGTAGAGGCTACAGTATATGACTGTGTGTGTGGAGGCTACAGTATATGACTGTGTGTGTGTGTAGTGGCTACAGTATATGACTGTGTGTGTGTGTAGAGGCTACAGTATATGACTGTGTGTGTGTGTAGAGGCTACAGTATATGACTGTGTGTGTGTGTAGAGGCTACAGTATATGACTGTGTGTGTAGAGGCTACAGTATATGACTGTGTGTGTGTAGAGGCTACAGTATATGACTGTGTGTGTGTAGTGGCTACAGTATATGACTGTGTGTGTGTGTAGAGGCTACAGTATATGACTGTGTGTGGATTTGCCTCCTCGCCGGCTCTCTGTTCCGACATGTCTCTCTGTTCCGACGTGTCTCTCTGTTCCGACGTGTCTCTCTGTTCAGAAGTGTCTCTCTGTTTTGACGTGTCTCTCTGTTCCGACGTGTCTCTCTGTTCCGACGTGTCTCTCTGTTCAGAAGTGTCTCTCTGTTTTGGCGTGTCTCTCTGTTCCGAAGTGTCTCTCTGTTCCGACGTGTCTCTCTGTTTTGACGTGTCTCTCTGTTCTGACATGTCTCTCTGTTCTGATGTGTCTCTCTGTTCCGACGTGTCTCTCTGTTCCGACGTGTCTCTCTGTTAAGAAGTGTCTCTCTGTTTTGACGTGTCTCTCTGTTCCGACGTGTCTCTCTGTTCAGAAGTGTCTCTCTGTTTTGACGTGTCTCTCTGTTCCGACATGTCTCTCTGTTCTGATGTGCCTCTCTGTTCCGACGTGTCTCTCTGTTCCGACATGTCTCTCTGTTCTGATGTGTCTCTCTGTTCCGACGTGTCTCTCTCCTCAGCGACAGCTCAAGTGGAACCAGAGCAGAGATGCTGTTAGCCCAGAGGCTTGGCTTGTTGAGTTAACCACAGAACACAGATTGCTTTCTGTTCTGTTATTTTCATGCTCCTCATATCGTAGAGAATGAAGACAGCTTCTGTTCTAAGGTACAACTATCAACAACAACTCACGGTCTCACTTCAGTATTCAACGTTTGTCCAGGGGGGAATTAACATCACATTGCGATGGTAAATTTGATGCATTAATTCCGACTGGTTGAGGTAAGGGTTAAAACAGAAAAAAGTGAAACGACTGTCTAACACTGGGACTGAACCCACAATTATCAGGCCGGAGGTTAAAGCGGTTCCTCTATCCCAATCCACAACACCCTAGCAAACCGCCAGCCTACTAGATGGTAATAGGTGCTCATGTTGCCCCTAGTGAACAGTATGGAGACATCTACCCACATCCTGGGGACCCGGACAGACATTGAATACTGAAGTTGAATAGGTCTGAGCTGGCTGCAACTATGGGGATTCACTACTGTAAAGAGGTAATCTGGGATTAGGTTATACGTTTTTAGACTTTTAAATGATTTATAGATATCATTGTTTCT
Source organism: Oncorhynchus masou masou (assembly GCF_036934945.1). Taxonomy (NCBI): domain Eukaryota; kingdom Metazoa; phylum Chordata; class Actinopteri; order Salmoniformes; family Salmonidae; genus Oncorhynchus; species Oncorhynchus masou. The sequence continues at coordinate 266,220 of NW_027014918.1, read as the reverse complement.
TGAAAAATCTAATTTATGAATGCCTTATGAGCTTAGTTCAATAGGTATAGTAGTTGAATCCCAGATAACTACAATTATGGGTTTAAAACCATACAGCTTCTCTTCTCAGGGACCATTTTTTACTACGATTCTGTCAATACATTCGTTTCAGTGCTGCAGTGAGTAAACCTAAAAGAAATGACTGCAGCACTGTACCAACAGTCAGAGTAGCTATGACCCAAATCAGTGAGAGGCAGATAGAGATTGGGATCCTTCAGTTTTTTATACTGCAAAGTCGGCACTTTAGAAATGTATCGGAGAAAACACTTGTTTTAAATGTCTTCAGGAACACAGAGAGTATCTTCTCCAATTAAACCTGATATCTTTCTAGTGGAACTAACTCACTTATTTAATTTAATGGGACCTGAGATATCAGAGAGTTCAGTCCAAATGATGATGATTATGTTCTGTTATATGTTGCTTTTAGCAAGTTGATATACCAGAGTCAGTATATCCCTACACACTCACAGTTTACACAAGGCATTCCTTTTCCCACTAAACCATACATGCATACGCATACAAACACGCATGTACACACACACACACACACACACGCACGCACGCACGCACGCACGCACGCACGCACGCACACACACACACACACACACACACACACACACAATCACACACACACACACACACACACACACACACACACACACACACACACACACACACACACACACACACACACACACACACACACACCTAACATTGATTCAGAAGCACAGACATCAAGAATAATAAGGTAGAAGTCAATGCTCAGATCAATTTCGGTGCAGAAAATGATGTTAACATTGACACATTAGAGGTTTTACTTAAAATAGTATCTGCTCTTTTGATATTTTTACTGCAGTGGGGGGAAATATAGATTTAGATATATTCTCTCCTAGCCGTGACCCATGGGCACCAGTCTGCTCCAGCTTTAGCCAAAGATGTAGCACTGTGTTGCAGAAAGTCCGTCTAGCCCTATTTGACATGCCTACAGTACTTTGGGGCTGTATATATCAAGCGTCTCAGAGTATAAGTGCAGAGTATCAGTTTTGCCTTTTAGATCATAATGAATAAGATTACATGGACAGGGGAGATCTGATCCTAGATCAGCACTCCTACTCTGAGACGTTTGATACATATGCCCCCTGATCCACAGATTATTGGTGCGTTCTGTTTCCAATGACTTGCAGATATTACCAACATTACTCCTGTTTTCAATCCATGAGGCTTCGGATGTCTGGCTACGCAGTAGAAATTGAATGCTGTCATCAATAAACAGAGAGAAGTGTGTGTGTGTGAGAGAGAGAGAGAGAGAGAGAGAGAGAGAGAGAGAGAGAGAGAGAGAGAGAGAGAGAGAGGGTTTTTTGGCCTATGCTTCCTTTAGGCCATAGGTGGGATCTCTGACTTCCAGAGAACTGAGAAGATCAAAGAGAGAACTTCTCTTAGGGAATAATTAACAACAGTCAATTAGCAGGAAAGGTACCAGATGTGGGCTGGTCTAGCAGTAGTGCTGCTGCCCCTGGACTGCTCACCCCTGAAGACAACCGATCAATCCCCAGTACAATGCCTTTTGTCTTTCACTTGAATGGCCAAAATGGAACCATCACATTTAAATATCCCTCTGAAGTCTATCAACTGCTTGAAGGATTTTGTTTTAATATCAATTCATATTTTGAGCATATGTTAATGTGTTTCCTTTATTTATCTAGGCAAGTCAGTTAAGAACAAATTCTTATTTACAATGATAGCCTACCCCAGCCAAACCCGGACAACACTGGAACAATTGTGCGCCGCCTTATGGAACTCCCAATCACAGCCAGATGTGATACAGCCTGGATTTGAACCAGGGACTGTAGTGACATCTCTTGCACTGAGATGGAGATTGGTAAGCCTAATGAAACAAGTAGTGGAGACAAGCCTTCACCCCAAAGGCTCCTGATAAAAAAGCACCTCAATATTTGCAGGTTGACCTCTATCGTCATGAGTCTTGTCCTGGAGGCAGAACTGAGTTTCCACTAGATGGGCCAGCTACAAAGTCAAAATTGGCTTTATTGTAGAAATTAATAAAAACAAAAAATGTGCTTTTTGATGGTTAGGCATTATGGTTAGCAGTGTGGTTAAGGTTAGGGTCCAAATCAGAGTGACACTCTTCCTAGCTGCCTCCAGTACATGAGCCATCTCAATAAATGGCAACCTGCTCAATATTTATGATGTGCTATGTAGACTGAAGTGTTGAGACTGCGTAGCTTTATCCATAATCCATTTTATGTCTCTTTCAGTTTCAGAAAGTATTCAGACAAGGTTACTCATCATACAAGCATAGTTTTTCAAACCCCCTCTGCTACAGTCTGGGCTAATGAGACGATCAGTTGAGAGATCAGAAAACTTAAAGCTCTTTAGAATAGCTTTTCTACTACTTTTCTTAGATAATTCTACCACAGTCTAGTGCACTTTCCAGGCCCAAGCCAATTCACCAATGCAATCTCCGCAGGGAACATTGCCTTTTAAAAGCCGGATTGTCGACAACCCACAATCAGATTGATTGCCGGCCAAACATTCTGCTGAGCAGGCCCAATGTGTTGCATCTAACAGGAGTCCAGAGTTCTAATCATATGTCTTTGGATTGAGCAGGCAGTCTGGGCTGGGCATGAGAGAGTGAGAGAGAGAGAGAGAGAGAGAGAGAGAGAGAGAGAGAGACCGAGAGACACCGAGCTGGCAGGGGAAGAGCTTGTTGCTCTTTGGATCAGTATCAGTAGGGTCCATTTAGAAATGATTACCACTATCAGTATTGACATCGGAGTTCCTTGATGGGCTCTTAAAGAGGCATTATAGTAAATCTGACCTGCCATCGGACATTGCTCTTTAGAGGATCCTGCCCTGTTGTCTTGCCCTGGGTTTGCAATCCATCCAAGATTAGTTGTCAGGAATTCTCCATCAAATGACTATATGGCTGGCATCCCAAATGGCACCTTTATCCCTACATAGTGCACTACTAGGGCTCTGCTCAAATGGTTTTATTTATTTAATCAGGCAAGGCAGTTAAAGAACAATTGATTAATTACAATGACAGCCTACACCAACCAAACCAAGGCGATGCTGGGCCAATTGTGCACCGCCCAATCATAGCTGGTTGTGATACAGCCTGGATTTGAACCAGGACGTCTGTAGTGACACCGCTAGCACTGAAATGCAGTTCCTTAGACCACTGCACCACTCAGGAGCCCACTAAAACTGTTGCACTAAATAGGGGAAATTGGGTCATTTGGGACACATCCCATACTTAAGTTGCCAGGAATGGAAGAGTAGACATTTGATCAATGAACGACAGTACTACTACATCTAGAATATCTTATTCTGTAGCTAGTTAGGAGATACTGATACTTCCGTTGCTATAGTATTCTGTACCTATTTAGGAGATATTGTATACTTCCGTTGCCATAGTTATTCTGTAGCTAGTTAGGAGATACTGATACTTCCGTTGCTATAGTTATTCTGTAGCTCGTTAGGAGATACTGATACTTCCGTTGCTATACTTATTCTGTAGCTAGTTAGGAGATACTGATACTTCCGTTGCTATAGTTATTCTGTAGCTAGTTAGGAGATACTGATACTTCCGTTGCTATAGTTATTCTGTAGCTCGTTAGGAGATACTGATACTTCCGTTGCTATAGTTATTCTGTAGCTAGTTAGGAGATACTGATACTTCCGTTGCTATAGTTATTCTGTAGCTAGTTAGGAGATACTGATACTTCCGTTGCTATAGTTATTCTGTAGCTCGTTAGGAGATACTGATACTTCCGTTGCTATAGTTATTCTGTAGCTAGTTAGGAGATACTGATACTTCCGTTGCTATAGTTATTCTGTAGCTAGTAAGGAGATACGGGTACTTTCGTTGCTATAGTTATTCTGTAGCTAGTTAGGAGATATTGATACCTCCGTTGCTATAGTTATTGTCACGAGTCCGACCGAGGGTGTTTCCCTTTCCCGAGCGGGTGGCGCTCGGCGGTCGTCGTCACCGGCCTATTAGCTGCCACTGATTGTCTTTCCTCCCCCTCCTTGTATGTTTAGTGGTAGCACCTGTGTATGTTTAATTAGTTTGTCTTTATTAGACAGCCGGCCCGCCTGGTTGTTGTGCGGGATTATTTCAATGTATCCTTCGGCTCTGTTGTAGAGGTACGTGTTAGTACTTGGTCGTGTATTTTTCGTTGTACATTTTTGATTCCCTGTGTTTGGGAACATGCCTATTGTGAGCAACCTGTGGTGCGTTGGTGCTATTAAAGACGCACAGCATTGAACTCTCTGTCTCCTGCTTTTGACTCCACACCCACGACACCCGGAGCATTACAGTTATTCTGTAGCTAGTTAGGAGATACTGATACTTCCGTTGCTATAGTTATTCTGTAGCTAGTTAGGAGATACTGATACTTCCGTTGCTATAGTTATTCTGTAGCTCGTTAGGAGATACTGATACTTCCGTTGCTATAGTTATTCTGTAGCTAGTTAGGAGATACTATATACTTCCGTTGCTATAGTTATTCTGTAGCTAGTTAGAAGATACTGTATACTTCCGTTGCTATAGTTATTCTGTAGCTAGTTAGGAGATACTGTATACTTCCTTTGCTATAGTTATTCTGTAGCTAGTTAGGAGATACTGATACTTCTGTTGCTATAGTTATTCTGTAGCTAGTTAGGAGATACTGTATACTTCCGTTGCTTTAGTTATTCTGTAGCTAGTTAGGAGATACTGATACTTCCGTTGCTATAGTTATTCTGTAGCTAGTTAGGAGATACTGATACTTCCGTTGCTATAGTTATTCTGTAGCTAGTTAGGAGATACTGATACTTCCGTTGCTATAGTTATTCTGTAGCTAGTTAGGAGATACTGATACTTCCGTTGCTATAGTTATTCTGTAGCTAGTTAGGAGATACTGTATACTTCCGTTGCTGTAGTTATTCTGCAGCTAGTTAGGAGATACTGATACTTCCGTTGCTATAGTTATTCTGTAGCTAGTTAGGAGATACTGATACTTCCGTTGCTATAGTTATTCTGTAGCTAGTTAGGAGATATTATATACTTCCGTTGCTATAGTTATTCTGTAGCTAGTTAGAAGATACTGTATACTTCCGTTGCTGTAGTTATTCTGCAGCTAGTTAGGAGATATTGATACTTCCGTTGCTATAGTTATTCTGTAGCTAGTTAGGAGATACTGATACTTCCGTTGCTATTGTTATTCTGTAGCTAGTCAGGAGATACTGATACTTCCGTTGCTATAGTTATTCTGTAGCTAGTTAGGAGATACTGTATACTTCCGTTGCTATAGTTATTCTGCAGCTAGTTAGGAGATATTATATACTTCCGTTGCTATAGTTATTCTGTAGCTAGTTAGGAGATACTGTATACTTCCGTTGCTATAGTTATTCTGTAGCTAGTTAGGAGATACTGTATACTTCCGTTGCTATAGTTATTCTGCAGCTAGTTAGGAGATACTGATACTTCCATTGCTATAGTTATTCTGTAGCTAGTTAGGAGATACTGTATACTTCCGTTGCTATAGTTATTCTGTAGCTCGTTAGGAGATACTGATACTTCCGTTGCTATAATTATTCTCCAGCTAGTTAGGAGATACTGATACTTCCGTTGCTATAGTTATTCTGTAGCTAGTTAGGAGACATTATATACTTCAGTTGCTATAGTTATTCTGTAGCTAGTTAGGAGATATTATATACTTCCGTTGCTGTAGTTATTCTGTAGCTAGTTAGGAGATACTGATACTTCCGCTATAGTTATTCTGTAGCTAGTTAGGAGATACTGTATACTTCCGTTGCTATAGATATTCTGTAGCTAGTTAGGAGATATTGATACTTCCGTTGCTATAGTTATTCTGTAGCTAGTTAGGAGATACGGATACTTCCGTTGCTATAGTTATTCTGTAGCTAGTTAGGAGATACTGTATACTTCCGTTGCTATAGTTATTCTGTAGCTAGTTAGGAGATACGGATACTTCCGTTGCTATAGTTATTCTGTAGCTAGTTAGAGATACGGATACTTCCGTTGCTATAGTTATTCTGTAGCTAGTTAGGAGATACTGTATACTTCCGTTGCTATAGTTATTCTGTAGCTAGTTAGGAGATACTGATACTTCCGTTGCTATAGTTATTCTGTAGCTAGTTAGGAGATATTGATACTTCCGTTGCTATAGTTATTCTGTAGCTAGTTAGGAGATACTGATACTTCCGTTGCTATAGTTATTCTGTAGCTAGTTAGGAGATACTGATACTTTCGTTGCTATAGTTATTCTGTAGCTAGTTAGGAGATACTGATACTTCCGTTGCTATAGTTATTCTGTAGCTAGTTAGGAGATACTATATACTTCCGTTGCTATAGTTATTCTGTAGCTAGTTAGAAGATACTGTATACTTCCGTTGCTGTAGTTATTCTGCAGCTAGTTAGGAGATACTGATACTTCCGTTGCTATAGTTATTCTGTAGCTAGTCAGGAGATACTGATACTTCCGTTGCTATAGTTATTCTGTAGCTAGTTAGGAGATATTATATACTTCCGTTGCTATAGTTATTCTGTAGCTAGTTAGAAGATACTGTATACTTCCGTTGCTGTAGTTATTCTGCAGCTAGTTAGGAGATATTGATACTTCCGTTGCTATAGTTATTCTGTAGCTAGTTAGGAGATACTGATACTTCCGTTGCTATTGTTATTCTGTAGCTAGTCAGGAGATACTGATACTTCCGTTGCTATAGTTATTCTGTAGCTAGTTAGGAGATACTGTATACTTCCGTTGCTATAGTTATTCTGCAGCTAGTTAGGAGATATTATATACTTCCGTTGCTATAGTTATTCTGTAGCTAGTTAGGAGATACTGATACTTTCGTTGCTATAGTTATTCTGTAGCTAGTTAGGAGATACTGATACTTCCGTTGCTATAGTTATTCTGTAGCTAGTTAGGAGATACTATACTTCCGTTGCTATAGTTATTCTGTAGCTAGTTAGAAGATACTGTATACTTCCGTTGCTGTAGTTATTCTGCAGCTAGTTAGGAGATACTGATACTTCCGTTGCTATAGTTATTCTGTAGCTAGTCAGGAGATACTGATACTTCCGTTGCTATAGTTATTCTGTAGCTAGTTAGGAGATATTATATACTTCCGTTGCTATAGTTATTCTGTAGCTAGTTAGAAGATACTGTATACTTCCGTTGCTGTAGTTATTCTGCAGCTAGTTAGGAGATATTGATACTTCCGTTGCTATAGTTATTCTGTAGCTAGTTAGGAGATACTGATACTTCCGTTGCTATTGTTATTCTGTAGCTAGTCAGGAGATACTGATACTTCCGTTGCTATAGTTATTCTGTAGCTAGTTAGGAGATACTGTATACTTCCGTTGCTATAGTTATTCTGCAGCTAGTTAGGAGATATTATATACTTCCGTTGCTATAGTTATTCTGTAGCTAGTTAGGAGATACTGTATACTTCCGTTGCTATAGTTATTCTGTAGCTAGTTAGGAGATACTGTATACTTCCGTTGCTATAGTTATTCTGCAGCTAGTTAGGAGATACTGATACTTCCATTGCTATAGTTATTCTGTAGCTAGTTAGGAGATACTGTATACTTCCGTTGCTATAGTTATTCTGTAGCTCGTTAGGAGATACTGATACTTCCGTTGCTATAATTATTCTCCAGCTAGTTAAGAGATACTGATACTTCCGTTGCTATAGTTATTCTGTAGCTAGTTAGGAGATACTGATACTTCAGTTGCTATAGTTATTCTGTAGCTAGTTAGGAGATATTATATACTTCCGTTGCTGTAGTTATTCTGTAGTTAGGAGATACTGATACTTCCGTTGCTATAGTTATTCTGTAGCTAGTTAGGAGATACTGTATACTTCCGTTGCTATAGTTATTCTGTAGCTAGTTAGGAGATACGGATACTTCCGTTGCTATAGTTATTCTGTAGCTAGTTAGGAGATACTGTATACTTCCGTTGCTATAGTTATTCTGTAGCTAGTTAGGAGATACGGATACTTCCGTTGCTATAGTTATTCTGTAGCTAGTTAGGAGATACTGATACTTCCGTTGCTATAGTTATTCTGTAGCTAGTTAGGAGATACTGTATACTTCCGTTGCTATAGTTATTCTGTAGCTAGTTAGGAGATACAGATACTTCCGTTGCTATAGTTATTCTGTAGCTAGTTAGGAGATATTGATACTTCCGTTGCTATAGTTATTCTGTAGCTAGTTAGGAGATACTGATACTTCCGTTGCTATAGTTATTCTGTAGCTAGTTAGGAGATACTGATACTTTCGTTGCTATAGTTATTCTGTAGCTAGTTAGGAGATACTGATACTTCCGTTGCTATAGTTATTCTGTAGCTAGTTATGAGATACTATATACTTCCGTTGCTATAGTTATTCTGTAGCTAGTTAGAAGATACTGTATACTTCCGTTGCTGTAGTTATTCTGCAGCTAGTTAGGAGATACTGATACTTCCGTTGCTATAGTTATTCTGTAGCTAGTCAGGAGATACTGATACTTCCGTTGCTATAGTTATTCTGTAGCTAGTTAGGAGATATTATATACTTCCGTTGCTATAGTTATTCTGTAGCTAGTTAGAAGGTACTGTATACTTCCGTTGCTGTAGTTATTCTGCAGCTAGTTAGGAGATATTGATACTTCCGTTGCTATAGTTATTCTGTAGCTAGTTAGGAGATACTGATACTTCCGTTGCTATAGTTATTCTGTAGCTAGTTAGGAGATACTATATACTTCCATTGCTATAGTTATTCTGTAGCTAGTTAGAAGATACTGTATACTTCCGTTGCTGTAGTTATTCTGCAGCTAGTTAGGAGATATTGATACTTCCGTTGCTATAGTTATTCTGTAGCTAGTTAGGAGATACTGATACTTCCGTTGCTATTGTTATTCTGTAGCTAGTCAGGAGATACTGATACTTCCGTTGCTATAGTTATTCTGTAGCTAGTTAGGAGATACTGATACTTCCGTTGCTATTGTTATTCTGTAGCTAGTCAGGAGATATTGATACTTCCGTTGCTATAGTTATTCTGTAGCTAGTTAGGAGATACGATACTTCCGTTGCTATAGTTATTCTGTAGCTAGTTAGGAGATACTGAATACTTCCGTTGCTATAGTTATTCTGTAGCTAGTTAGGAGATACGGATACTTCCGTTGCTATAGTTATTCTGTAGCTAGTTAGGAGATACGGATACTTCCGTTGCTATAGTTATTCTGTAGCTAGTTAGGAGATACTGTATACTTCCGTTGCTATAGTTATTCTGTAGCTAGTTAGGAGATACGGATACTTCCGTTGCTATAGTTATTCTGTAGCTAGTTAGGAGATATTGATACTTCCGTTGCTATAGTTATTCTGTAGCTAGTTAGGAGATACTGATACTTCCGTTGCTATAGTTATTCTGTAGCTAGTTAGGAGATACTGATACTTTCATTGCTATAGTTATTCTGTAGCTAGTTAGGAGATACTGATACTTCCGTTGCTATAGTTATTCTGTAGCTAGTTAGGAGATACTGATACTTTCGTTGCTATAGTTATTCTGTAGCTAGTTAGGAGATACTGATACTTCCGTTGCTATAGTTATTCTGTAGCTAGTTAGGAGATACTATATACTTCCGTTGCTATAGTTATTCTGTAGCTAGTTAGAAGATACTGTATACTTCCGTTGCTGTAGTTATTCTGCAGCTAGTTAGGAGATACTGATACTTCCGTTGCTATAGTTATTCTGTAGCTAGTCAGGAGATACTGATACTTCCGTTGCTATAGTTATTCTGTAGCTAGTTAGGAGATATTATATACTTCCGTTGCTATAGTTATTCTGTAGCTAGTTAGAAGATACTGTATACTTCCGTTGCTGTAGTTATTCTGCAGCTAGTTAGGAGATATTGATACTTCCGTTGCTATAGTTATTCTGTAGCTAGTTAGGAGATACTGATACTTCCGTTGCTATTGTTATTCTGTAGCTAGTCAGGAGATACTGATACTTCCGTTGCTATAGTTATTCTGTAGCTAGTTAGGAGATACTGTATACTTCCGTTGCTATAGTTATTCTGCAGCTAGTTAGGAGATATTATATACTTCCGTTGCTATAGTTATTCTGTAGCTAGTTAGGAGATACTGATACTTTCGTTGCTATAGTTATTCTGTAGCTAGTTAGGAGACATTATATACTTCAGTTGCTATAGTTATTCTGTAGCTAGTTAGGAGATATTATATACTTCCGTTGCTGTAGTTATTCTGTAGCTAGTTAGGAGATACTGATACTTCCGTTGCTATAGTTATTCTGTAGCTAGTTAGGAGATACTGTATACTTCCGTTGCTATAGTTATTCTGTAGCTAGTTAGAGATACGGATACTTCCGTTGCTATAGTTATTCTGTAGCTAGTTAGGAGATACTGTATACTTCCGTTGCTATAGTTATTCTGTAGCTAGTTAGGAGATACGGATACTTCCGTTGCTATAGTTATTCTGTAGCTAGTTAGGAGATACGGATACTTCCGTTAGTTATTCTGTAGCTAGTTAGGAGATACTGTATACTTCCGTTGCTATAGTTATTCTGTAGCTAGTTAGGAGATACAGATACTTCCGTTGCTATAGTTATTCTGTAGCTAGTTAGGAGATATTGATACTTCCGTTGCTATAGTTATTCTGTAGCTAGTTAGGAGATACTGATACTTCCGTTGCTATAGTTATTCTGTAGCTAGTTAGGAGATACTGATACTTTCGTTGCTATAGTTATTCTGTAGCTAGTTAGGAGATACTGATACTTCCGTTGCTATAGTTATTCTGTAGCTAGTTATGAGATACTATATACTTCCGTTGCTATAGTTATTCTGTAGCTAGTTAGAAGATACTGTATACTTCCGTTGCTGTAGTTATTCTGCAGCTAGTTAGGAGATACTGATACTTCCGTTGCTATAGTTATTCTGTAGCTAGTCAGGAGATACTGATACTTCCGTTGCTATAGTTATTCTGTAGCTAGTTAGGAGATACTATATACTTCCGTTGCTATAGTTATTCTGTAGCTAGTTAGAAGATACTGTATACTTCCGTTGCTGTAGTTATTCTGCAGCTAGTTAGAGATATTGATACTTCCGTTGCTATAGTTATTCTGTAGCTAGTTAGGAGATATTGATACTTCCGTTGCTATAGTTATTCTGTAGCTAGTTAGTTCCCTCACGACGCCAGGACAGCGGAGTCAATCACCACCTTCCGGAGACACCTGAAACCCCACCTCTTCAAGGAATACCTAGGATAAGATAAGTAATCCTTCTCACCCCCCCCCTTAATGATTTAGATGCACTATTGTAAAGTGGCTGTTCCACTGGATGTCAGAAGGTGAATTCACCAATTTGTAAGTCGCTCTGGATAAGAGCGTCTGCTAAATGACTTAAATGTAAATGTAAATGTTAGGAGATACTGATACTTCCGTTATTGTTATTCTGTAGCTAGTCAGGAGATACTGATACTCCGTGTATAGTTATTCTGTAGCTAGTTAGGAGATACTGATACTTCCGTTGCTATTGTTATTCTGTAGCTAGTCAGGAGATATTGATACTTCCGTTGCTATAGTTATTCTGTAGCTAGTTAGGATACGGATACTTCCGTTGCTATAGTTATTCTGTAGCTAGTTAGGAGATACTGTATACTTCCGTTGCTATAGTTATTCTGTAGCTAGTTAGGAGATACGGATACTTCCGTTGCTATAGTTATTCTGTAGCTAGTTAGGAGATATGGATACTTCCGTTGCTATAGTTATTCTGTAGCTAGTTAGGAGATACTGTATACTTCCGTTGCTATAGTTATTCTGTAGCTAGTTAGGAGATACTGTATACTTCCGTTGCTATAGTTATTCTGTAGCTAGTTAGGAGATATTGATACTTCCGTTGCTATAGTTATTCTGTAGCTAGTTAGGAGATACTGATACTTCCGTTGCTATAGTTATTCTGTAGCTAGTTAGGAGATACTGATACTTTCATTGCTATAGTTATTCTGTAGCTAGTTAGGAGATACTGATACTTCCGTTGCTATAGTTATTCTGTAGCTAGTTAGGAGATACTATATACTTCCGTTGCTATAGTTATTCTGTAGCTAGTTAGAAGATACTGTATACTTCCGTTGCTGTAGTTATTCTGCAGCTAGTTAGGAGATACTGATACTTCCGTTATAGTTATTCTGTAGCTAGTCAGGAGATACTGATACTTCCGTTGCTATAGTTATTCTGTAGCTAGTTAGGAGATATTATATACTTCCGTTGCTATAGTTATTCTGTAGCTAGTTAGAAGATACTTTATACTTCCGTTGCTGTAGTTATTCTGCAGCTAATTAGGAGATATTGATACTTCTTGCTATAGTTATTCTGTAGCTAGTTAGGAGATACTGATACTTCCGTTGCTATTGTTATTCTGTAGCTAGTCAGGAGATACTAGTTATAGTTATTCTGTAGCTAGTTAGGAGATACTGTATACTTCCGTTGCTATAGTTATTCTGCAGCTAGTTAGGAGATATTATATACTTCCGTTGCTATAGTTATTCTGTAGCTAGTTAGGAGATACTGATACTTTCGTTGCTATAGTTATTCTGTAGCTAGTTAGGAGATACTGATACTTCCGTTGCTATAGTTATTCTGTAGCTAGTTAGGAGATACTATATACTTCCGTTGCTATAGTTATTCTGTAGCTAGTTAGAAGATACTGTATACTTCCGTTGCTGTAGTTATTCTGCAGCTAGTTAGGAGATACTGATACTTCCGTTGCTATAGTTATTCTGTAGCTAGTCAGGAGATACTGATACTTCCGTTGCTATAGTTATTCTGTAGCTAGTTAGGAGATATTATATACTTCCGTTGCTATAGTTATTCTGTAGCTAGTTAGAAGATACTGTATACTTCCGTTGCTGTAGTTATTCTCCAGCTAGTTAGGAGATATTGATACTTCCGTTGCTATAGTTATTCTGTAGCTAGTTAGGAGATACTGATACTTCCGTTGCTATTGTTATTCTGTAGCTAGTCAGGAGATACTGATACTTCCGTTGCTATAGTTATTCTGTAGCTAGTTAGGAGATACTGTATACTTCCGTTGCTATAGTTATTCTGCAGCTAGTTAGGAGATATTATATACTTCCGTTGCTATAGTTATTCTGTAGCTAGTTAGGAGATACTGTATACTTCCGTTGCTATAGTTATTCTGTAGCTAGTTAGGAGATACTGTATACTTCCGTTGCTATAGTTATTCTGCAGCTAGTTAGGAGATACTGATACTTCCATTGCTATAGTTATTCTGTAGCTAGTTAGGAGATACTGTATACTTCCGTTGCTATAGTTATTCTGTAGCTCGTTAGGAGATACTGATACTTCCGTTGCTATAATTATTCTCCAGCTAGTTAGGAGATACTGATACTTCCGTTGCTATAGTTATTCTGTAGCTAGTTAGGAGACATTATATCCTTCAGTTGCTATAGTTATTCTGTAGCTAGTTAGGAGATATTATATACTTCCGTTGCTGTAGTTATTCTGTAGCTAGTTAGGAGATACTGATACCCGTTGCTATAGTTATTCTGTAGCTAGTTAGGAGATACTGTATACTTCCGTTGCTATAGTTATTCTGTAGCTAGTTAGGAGATACGGATACTTCCGTTGCTATAGTTATTCTGTAGCTAGTTAGGAGATACTGTATACTTCCGTTGCTATAGTTATTCTGTAGCTAGTTAGGAGATACAGGATACTTCCGTTGCTATAGTTATTCTGTAGCTAGTTAGGAGATACGGATACTTCCGTTGCTATAGTTATTCTGTAGCTAGTTAGGAGATACAGATACTTCCGTTGCTATAGTTATTCTGTAGCTAGTTAGGAGATATTGATACTTCCGTTGCTATAGTTATTCTGTAGCTAGTTAGGAGATACTGATACTTCCGTTGCTATAGTTATTCTGTAGCTAGTTAGGAGATACTGATACTTTCGTTGCTATAGTTATTCTGTAGCTAGTTAGGAGATACTGATACTTCCGTTGTTATAGTTATTCTGTAGCTAGTTATGAGATACTATATACTTCCGTTGCTATAGTTATTCTGTAGCTAGTTAGAAGATACTGTATACTTCCGTTGCTGTAGTTATTCTGCAGCTAGTTAGGAGATACTGATACTTCCGTTGCTATAGTTATTCTGTAGCTAGTCTCGAGATACTGATACTTCCGTTGCTATAGTTATTCTGTAGCTAGTTAGGAGATATTATATACTTCCGTTGCTATAGTTATTCTGTAGCTAGTTAGAAGATACTGTATACTTCCGTTGCTGTAGTTATTCTGCAGCTAGTTAGGAGATATTGATACTTCCGTTGCTATAGTTATTCTGTAGCTAGTTAGGAGATACTGATACTTCCGTTGCTATAGTTATTCTGTAGCTAGTTAGGAGATACTATATACTTCCGTTGCTATAGTTATTCTGTAGCTAGTTAGAAGATACTGTATACTTCCGTTGCTGTAGTTATTCTGCAGCTAGTTAGGAGATATTGATACTTCCGTTGCTATAGTTATTCTGTAGCTAGTTAGGAGATACTGATACTTCCGTTGCTATTGTTATTCTGTAGCTAGTCAGGAGATACTGATACTTCTGTTGCTATAGTTATTCTGTAGCTAGTTAGGAGATACTGTATACTTCCGTTGCTATAGTTATTCTGCAGCTAGTTAGGAGATATTATATACTTCCGTTGCTATAGTTATTCTGTAGCTAGTTAGGAGATACTGTATACTTCCGTTGCTATAGTTATTCTGTAGCTAGTTAGGAGATACTGTATACTTCCGTTGCTATAGTTATTCTGCAGCTAGTTAGGAGATATTGATACTTCCGTTGCTATAGTTATTCTGTAGCTAGTTAGGAGATACTGATACTTCCGTTGCTATAGTTATTCTGTAGCTAGTTAGGAGATACTGATACTTCCGTTACTATAATTATTCTGCAGCTAGTTAGGAGATACTGATACTTCCGTTGCTATAGTTATTCTGTAGCTAGTTAGGAGATTTTATATACTTCCGTTGCTATAGTTATTCTGTAGCTAGTTAGGAGATACTGATACTTCCGTTGCTATAGTTATTCTGTAGCTAGTTAGGAGATACTGATACTTCCGTTACTATAATTATTCTGCAGCTAGCTAGGAGATATTGATACTTCCGTTGCTATAGTTATTCTGTAGCTAGTTAGGAGATACTGATACTTCCATTGCTATAGTTATTCTGTAGCTAGTTAGGATATATTATATACTTCCGTTGCTATAGTTATTCTGTAGCTAGTTAGGAGATACTGTATTCTTCTGTTGCTATAGTTATTCTGTAGCTAGTTAGGAGATACTATATACTTCCGTTGCTATAGTTATTCTGTAGCTAGTCAGGAGATACTGATACTTCCTTTGCTATAGTTATTCTGTAGCTAGTTAGGAGATACTGATACTTCCGTTGCTATAGTTATTCTGCAGCTAGTTAGGAGATACTGATACTTCCGTTACTATAATTATTCTCCAGCTAGTTAGGAGATACTGATACTTCCGTTGCTATAGTTATTCTGTAGCTAGTTAGGAGATACTGATATTTCCGTTGCTATAGTTATTCTGTAGCTAGTTAGGAGATATTATATACTTCCGTTGCTATAGTTATTCTGTAGCTAGTTATGAGATACTGTATTCTTCCGTTGCTATAGTTATTCTGTAGCTAGTTAGGAGATACTATATACTTCCGTTGCTATAGTTATTCTGTAGCTAGTCAGGAGATACTGATACTTCCTTTGCTATAGTTATTCTGTAGCTAGTTAGGAGATACTGATACTTCCGTTGCTATAGTTATTCTGTAGCTAGTTAGAGATACTGTATACTTCCGTTGCTGTATTTATTCTGTAGCTAGTAAGGAGATACTTATTCTGCTATAGTTATTCTGTAGCTAGTTAGGAGATACTGTATACTTCCGTTGCTGTAGTTATTCTGTAGCTAGTAAGGAGATACTGATACTTCCGTTGGTTATTCTGTAGCTATTAGGAGATACTGATACTTCCGTTGCTATAGTTATTCTGTAGCTAGTTAGGAGATACTGTATACTTCCGTTGCTGTAGTTATTCTGTAGCTAGTAAGGAGATACTGATACTTCCGTTGCTATAGTTATTCTGTAGCTAGTTAGGAAATACTGTATACTTCCTTTGCTATAGTTATTCTGTAGCTAGTTAGGAGATACTGATACTTCCGTTACTATAATTATTCTCCAGCTAGTTAGGAGATACTGATACTTCCGTTACTATAATTATTCTCCAGCTAGTTAGGAGATACTGATACTTCCGTTGCTATAGTTATTCTGTAGCTAGTTAGGAGATACTGTATACTTCCGTTGCTGTAGTTATTCTGTAGCTAGTAAGGAGATAATGATACTTCCGTTGCTATAGTTATTCTGTAGCTAGTTAGGAGATACTGATACTTCCGTTGCGTTATTCTGTAGCTAGTTAGGGAGATACTGTATACTTCCGTTGCTGTAGTTATTCTGTAGTTAAGGAGATACTGATACTTCCGTTGCTATAGTTATTCTGTAGCTAGTTAGGAGATATTGATACTTCCGTTGCTATAGTTATTCTGTAGCTAGTTAGGAGATACTGTATACTTCCGTTGCTTAGTTATTCTGTAGCTAGTTAGGAGATATTGATACTTCCGTTGCTATAGTTATTCTGTAGCTAGTTAGGAGATACGGATACTTCCGTTGCTATGTTATTCTGTCCTAGTTAGGAGATACTGTTATTCTTTGCTATAGTTATTCTGTAGCTAGTTAGGAGATACGGATACTTCCGTTGCTATAGTTATTCTGTAGCTAGTTAGGAGATACGGATACTTCCGTTGCTATAGTTATTCTGTAGCTAGTTAGGAGATACTGTATACTTCCGTTGCTATAGTTATTCTGTAGCTAGTTAGGAGATATTGATACTTCCGTTGCTATAGTTATTCTGTAGCTATTAGGAGATTTGATACTTCCGTTGCTATAGTTATTCTGTAGTTAGGAGATACTGATACTTCCGTTGCTATAGTTATTCTGTAGCTAGTTAGGAGATACTGATACTTTCGTTGCTATAGTTATTCTGTAGCTAGTAAGGAGATACTGATACTTCCGTTGCTATAGTTATTCTGTAGCTAGTTAGGAAATACTGTATACTTCCTTTGCTATAGTTATTCTGCTAGTTAGGAGATACTATACTCTGTATAATTATTCTCCAGCTAGTTAGGAGATACTGATACTTCCGTTACTATAATTATTCTCCAGCTAGTTAGGAGATACTGATACTTCCGTTGCTATAGTTATTCTGTAGCTAGTTAGGAGATACTGTATACTTCCGTTGCTGTAGTTATTCTGTAGCTAGTAAGGAGATAATGATACTTAGTTATTCTGTAGCTAGTTAGGAGATACTGATACTTCCGTTGCTATAGTTATTCTGTAGCTAGTTAGGAGATAGTTAGGAGTTATTCTGTAGCTAGTAAGGAGATACTGATTCTTCCGTTGCTATAGTTATTCTGTAGCTAGTTAGGAGATATTGATACTTCCGTTGCTATAGTTATTCTGTAGCTAGTTAGGAGATACTGATACTTTCGTTGCTATAGTTATTCTGTAGCTAGTTAGGAGATATTGATACGTTGCTATATTATTCTGTTATTCTGTAGTTATTCTGTAGCTAGTTAGGAGATACTGTATACTTCCGTTGCTATAGTTATTCTGTAGCTAGTTAGGAGATACGGATACTTCCGTTGCTATAGTTATTCTGTAGCTAGTTAGGAGATACGGATACTTCCGTTGCTATAGTTATTCTGTAGCTAGTTAGGAGATACTGTATACTTCCGTTGCTATAGTTATTCTGTAGCTAGTTAGGAGATACTGATATTCCGTTGCTATAGTTATTCTGTAGCTAGTTAGGAGATATTGATACTTCCGTTGCTATAGTTATTCTGTTATTCTGATACTTCCGTTGCTATAGTTATTCTAGTTTAGGAGATACTGATACTTTCGTTGCTATAGTTATTCTGTAGCTAGTTAGGAGATACTGATACTTCCGTTGCTATAGTTATTCTGTAGCTAGTTATGAGATACTATATACTTCCGTTGCTATAGTTATTCTGTAGCTAGTTAGAAGATACTGTATACTTCCGTTGCTGTAGTTATTCTGCAGCTAGTTAGGAGATACTGATACTTCCGTTGCTATAGTTATTCTGTAGCTAGTCAGGAGATACTGATACTTCCGTTGCTATAGTTATTCTGTAGCTTTAGGAGATATTATATACTTCCGTTGCTATAGTTATTCTGTAGCTAGTTAGAAGATACTGTATACTTCCATTGCTGTGGTATTCTGCAGCTAGTTAGGAGATATTGATACTTCCGTTGCTATAGTTATTCTGTAGCTAGTTAGGAGATACTGATACTTCCGTTGCTATAGTTATTCTGTAGCTAGTTAGGAGATACTATATACTTCCGTTGCTATAGTTATTCTGTAGCTAGTTAGAAGATACTGTATACTTCCGTTATAGTTATTCTGCAGCTAGTTAGGAGATATTATACTTCCGTTGCTATAGTTATTCTGCAGCTAGTTAGGAGATACTGTATACTTCCGTTGCTATAGTTATTCTGTAGCTAGTTAGGAGATACTGTATACTTCCGTTGCTATAGTTATTCTGCAGCTAGTTAGGAGATATTGATACTTCCGTTGCTATAGTTATTCTGTAGCTAGTTAGGAGATATTATATACTTCCGTTGCTATAGTTATTCTGTAGCTAGTTAGGAGATACTGATACTTCCGTTGCTATAGTTATTCTGTAGCTAGTTAGGAGATACTGATACTTCCGTTACTATAATTATTCTGCAGCTAGCTAGGAGATATTGATACTTCCGTTGCTATAGTTATTCTGTAGCTAGTTAGGAGATACTGATACTTCCGTTGCTATAGTTATTCTGTAGCTAGTTAGGAGATTTTATATACTTCCGTTGCTATAGTTATTCTGTAGCTAGTTAGGAGATACTGATACTTCCGTTGCTATAGTTATTCTGTAGCTAGTTAGGAGATACTGATACTTCCGTTACTATAATTATTCTGCAGCTAGCTAGGAGATATTGATACTTCCGTTGCTATAGTTATTCTGTAGCTAGTTAGGAGATACTGATACTTCCGTTGCATAGTTATTCTGTAGCTAGTTAGATATATTATATACTTCCGTTGCTATAGTTATTCTGTAGCTAGTTAGAGATACGGATACTTCCGTTGCTATAGTTATTCTGTAGCTAGTTAGGAGATACTGTATACTTCCGTTGCTATAGTTATTCTGTAGCTAGTTAGGAGATACAGATACTTCCGTTGCTATAGTTATTCTGTAGCTAGTTAGGAGATATTGATACTTCCGT
Organism: Oncorhynchus masou masou; assembly: GCF_036934945.1. Taxonomy (NCBI): domain Eukaryota; kingdom Metazoa; phylum Chordata; class Actinopteri; order Salmoniformes; family Salmonidae; genus Oncorhynchus; species Oncorhynchus masou. The sequence continues at coordinate 246,745 of NW_027014918.1, read as the reverse complement.
TGCTATAGTTATTCTGTAGCTAGTTAGGAGATACTGATACTTCCGTTGCTATAGTTATTCTGTAGCTAGTTAGGAGATACTGATACTTTCGTTGCTATAGTTATTCTGTAGCTAGTTAGGAGATACTGATACTTCCGTTGCTATAGTTATTCTGTAGCTAGTTATGATATACTATATACTTCCGTTGCTATAGTTATTCTGTAGCTAGTTAGAAGATACTGTATACTTCCGTTGCTGTAGTTATTCTGCAGCTAGTTAGGAGATACTGATACTTCCGTTGCTATAGTTATTCTGTAGCTAGTCAGGAGATACTGATACTTCCGTTGCTATAGTTATTCTGTAGCTAGTTAGGAGATATTATATACTTCCGTTGCTATAGTTATTCTGTAGCTTGTTAGAAGATACAGTATACTTCCGTTGCTGTAGTTATTCTGCAGCTAGTTAGGAGATATTGATACTTCCGTTGCTATAGTTATTCTGTAGCTAGTTAGGAGATACTGATACTTCCGTTGCTATAGTTATTCTGTAGCTAGTTAGGAGATACTATATACTTCCGTTGCTATAGTTATTCTGTAGCTAGTTAGAAGATACTGTATACTTCCGTTGCTGTAGTTATTCTGCAGCTAGTTAGGAGATATTGATACTTCCGTTGCTATAGTTATTCTGTAGCTAGTTAGGAGATACTGATACTTCCGTTGTTATTGTTATTCTGTAGCTAGTCAGGAGATACTGATACTTCCGTTGCTATAGTTATTCTGTAGCTAGTTAGGAGATACTGTATACTTCCGTTGCTATAGTTATTCTGCAGCTAGTTAGGAGATATTATATACTTCCGTTGCTATAGTTATTCTGTAGCTAGTTAGGAGATACTGTATACTTCCGTTGCTATAGTTATTCTGTAGCTAGTTAGGAGATACTGTATACTTCCGTTGCTATAGTTATTCTGCAGCTAGTTAGGAGATATTGATACTTCCGTTGCTATAGTTATTCTGTAGCTAGTTAGGAGATATTATATACTTCCATTGCTATAGTTATTCTGTAGCTAGTTAGGAGATACTGATACTTCCGTTGCTATAGTTATTCTGTAGCTAGTTAGGAGATTTTATATACTTCCGTTGCTATAGTTATTCTGTAGCTAGTTAGGAGATACTGATATTTCCGTTGCTATAGTTATTCTGTAGCTAGTTAGGAGATACTGATACTTCCGTTACTATAATTATTCTGCAGCTAGCTAGGAGATATTGATACTTCCGTTGCTATAGTTATTCTGTAGCTAGTTAGGAGATACTGTATACTTCCGTTGCTATAGTTATTCTGTAGCTAGTTAGGAGATACTGTATACTTCCGTTGCTATAGTTATTCTGCAGCTAGTTAGGAGATATTGATACTTCCGTTGCTATAGTTATTCTGTAGCTAGTTAGGAGATATTATATACTTCCGTTGCTATAGTTATTCTGTAGCTAGTTAGGAGATACTGATACTTCCGTTACTATAATTATTCTGTAGCTAGTAAGGAGATACTGATACTTCCGTTGCTATAGTTATTCTGTAGCTAGTTAGGAGATATTGATACTTCCGTTGCTATAGTTATAGTTTAGGAGATTATACTTCCGTTGCTATAAGTTATTCTGTGGCTAGTTAGGAGATATTGATACTTCCCGTTGCTATAGTTATTCTGTAGCTAGTTAGGAGATACGGAGTCTTCCGTTGCTATAGTTATTCTGTAGCTAGTTAGGAGATACTGTATACTTCCGTTGCTATAGTTATTCTGTAGCTAGTTAGGAGATACGGATACTTCCGTTGCTATAGTTATTCTGTAGCTAGTTAGGAGATACGGATACTTCCGTTGCTATAGTTATTCTGTAGCTAGTTAGGAGATACTGTATACTTCCGTTGCTATAGTTATTCTGTAGCTAGTTAGGAGATACAGATACTTCCGTTGCTATAGTTATTCTGTAGCTAGGAGATATTGATACTTCCGTTGCTATAGTTATTCTGTAGCTAGTTAGGAGATACTGATACTTCCGTTGCTATAGTTATTCTGTAGCTAGTTAGGAGATACTGATACTTTCGTTGCTATAGTTATTCTGTAGCTAGTAAGGAGATACTGATACTTCCGTTGCTATAGTTATTCTGTAGCTAGTTAGGAATACTGTATACTTCCTTTGCTATAGTTATTCTGTAGCTAGTTAGGAGATACTGATACTTCCGTTACTATAATTATTCTCCAGCTAGTTAGGAGATACTGATACTTCCGTTACTATAATTATTCTCCAGCTAGTTAGGAGATACTGATACTTCCGTTGCTATAGTTATTCTGTAGCTAGTTAGGAGATACTGTATACTTCCGTTGCTGTAGTTATTCTGTAGCTAGTAAGGAGATAATGATACTTCCGTTGCTATAGTTATTCTGTAGCTAGTTAGGAGATACTGTATACTTCCGTTGCTATAGTTATTCTGTAGCTAGTTAGGAGATACTGATACTTCCGTTGCTGTAGTTATTCTGTAGCTAGTAAGGAGATACTGATTCTTCCGTTGCTATAGTTATTCTGTAGCTAGTTAGGAGATATTGATACTTCCGTTGCTATAGTTATTCTGTAGCTAGTTAGGAGATACTGATACTTTCGTTGCTATAGTTATTCTGTAGCTAGTTAGGAGATATTGATACTTCCGTTGCTATAGTTATTCTGTAGCTAGTTAGGAGATACGGATACTTCCGTTGCTATAGTTATTCTGTAGCTAGTTAGGAGATACTGTATACTTCCGTTGCTATAGTTATTCTGTAGCTAGTTAGGAGATACGGATACTTCCGTTGCTATAGTTATTCTGTAGCTAGTTAGGAGATACGGATACTTCCGTTGCTATAGTTATTCTGTAGCTAGTTAGGAGATACTGTATACTTCCGTTGCTATAGTTATTCTGTAGCTAGTTAGGAGATACAGATACTTCCGTTGCTATAGTTATTCTGTAGCTAGTTAGGAGATATTGATACTGTTGCTATAGTTATTCTGTAGCTTTAGGAGATACTGATACTTCCGTTGCTATAGTTATAGCTAGTTATTCTGTTGCTAGTTATTCTGTAGCTAGTTAGGAGATACTGATACTTCCGTTGCTATAGTTATTCTGTAGCTAGTTATGAGATACTATATACTTCCGTTGCTATAGTTATTCTGTAGCTAGTTAGAAGATACTGTATACTTCCGTTGCTGTAGTTATTCTGCAGCTAGTTAGGGGATACTGATACTTCCGTTGCTATAGTTATTCTGTAGCTAGTTAGGAGATATTATATACTTCCGTTATATAGTTATTCTGTAGCTAGTTGGAAGAGATACTTCCATTGCTGTAGTTATTCTGCAGCTAGTTAGAGATATTGATACCCGTTGCTATAGTTATTCTGTAGCTAGTTAGGAGATACTGATACTTCCGTTGCTATAGTTATTCTGTAGCTAGTTAGGAGATACTATATACTTCCGTTGCTATAGTTATTCTGTAGCTAGTTAGAAGATACTGTATACTTCCGTTGCTGTAGTTATTCTGCAGCTAGTTAGGAGATATTGATACTTCCGTTGCTATAGTTATTCTGTAGCTAGTTAGGAGATACTGATACTTCCGTTGTTATTGTTATTCTGTAGCTAGTCAGGAGATACTGATACTTCCGTTGCTATAGTTATTCTGTAGCTAGTTAGGAGATACTGTATACTTCCGTTGCTATAGTTATTCTGCAGCTAGTTAGGAGATATTATATACTTCCGTTGCTATAGTTATTCTGTAGCTAGTTAGGAGATACTGTATACTTCCGTTGCTATAGTTATTCTGTAGCTAGTTAGGAGATACTGTATACTTCCGTTGCTATAGTTATTCTGCAGCTAGTTAGGAGATATTGATACTTCCGTTGCTATAGTTATTCTGTAGCTAGTTAGGAGATATTATATACTTCCGTTGCTATAGTTATTCTGTAGCTAGTTAGGAGATACTGATACTTCCGTTGCTATAGTTATTCTGTAGCTAGTTAGGAGATACTTACTTCCGTTATATACTGCAGCTCTAGGAGATATTCATACTTCCGTTGCTATAGTTATTCTGTAGCTAGTTAGGAGATACTGATACTTCCGTTGCTATAGTTATTCTGTAGCTAGTTAGGAGATTTTATATACTTCCGTTGCTATAGTTATTCTGTAGCTAGTTAGGAGATACTGATACTTCCGTTGCTATAGTTATTCTGTAGCTAGTTAGGAGATACTGATACTTCCGTTACTATAATTATTCTGCAGCTAGCTAGGAGATATTGATACTTCCGTTGCTATAGTTATTCTGTAGCTAGTTAGGAGATACTGATACTTCCGTTGCATAGTTATTCTGTAGCTAGTTAGGATATATTATATACTTCCGTTGCTATAGTTATTCTGTAGCTAGTTAGGAGATACGGATACTTCCGTTGCTATAGTTATTCTGTAGCTAGTTAGGAGATACTGTATACTTCCGTTGCTATAGTTATTCTGTAGCTAGTTAGGAGATACAGATACTTCCGTTGCTATAGTTATTCTGTAGCTAGTTAGGAGATATTGATACTTCCGTTGCTATAGTTATTCTGTAGCTAGTTAGGAGATACTGATACTTCCGTTGCTATAGTTATTCTGTAGCTAGTTAGGAGATACTGATACTTTCGTTGCTATAGTTATTCTGTAGCTAGTTAGGAGATACTGATACTTCCGTTGCTATAGTTATTCTGTAGCTAGTTATGATATACTATATACTTCCGTTGCTATAGTTATTCTGTAGCTAGTTAGAAGATACTGTATACTTCCGTTGCTGTAGTTATTCTGCAGCTAGTTAGGAGATACTGATACTTCCGTTGCTATAGTTATTCTGTAGCTAGTCAGGAGATACTGATACTTCCGTTGCTATAGTTATTCTGTAGCTAGTTAGGAGATATTATATACTTCCGTTGCTATAGTTATTCTGTAGCTTGTTAGAAGATACAGTATACTTCCGTTGCTGTAGTTATTCTGCAGCTAGTTAGGAGATATTGATACTTCCGTTGCTATAGTTATTCTGTAGCTAGTTAGGAGATACTGATACTTCCGTTGCTATAGTTATTCTGTAGCTAGTTAGGAGATACTATATACTTCCGTTGCTATAGTTATTCTGTAGCTAGTTAGAAGATACTGTATACTTCCGTTGCTGTAGTTATTCTGCAGCTAGTTAGAGATATTGATACTTCCGTTGCTATAGTTATTCTGTAGCTAGTTAGGAGATACTGATACTTCCGTTGTTATTGTTATTCTGTAGCTAGTCAGGAGATACTGATACTTCCGTTGCTATAGTTATTCTGTAGCTAGTTAGGAGATACTGATACTTCCGTTGCTATAGTTATTCTGTAGCTAGTTATGAGATACTATATACTTCCGTTGCTATAGTTATTCTGTAGCTAGTTAGAAGATACTGTATACTTCCGTTGCTGTAGTTATTCTGCAGCTAGTTAGGAGATACTGATACTTCCGTTGCTATAGTTATTCTGTAGCTAGTTAGGAGATATTATATACTTCCGTTGCTATAGTTATTCTGTAGCTAGTTGGAAGATACTGTATACTTCCATTGAGTTATTCTGCAGCTAGTTAGGAGATATTGATACTTCCGTTGCTATAGTTATTCTGTAGCTAGTTAGGAGATACTGATACTTCCGTTGCTATAGTTATTCTGTAGCTAGTTAGGAGATACTATATACTTCCGTTATAGTTATTCTGTAGCTAGTTAGAAGATACTGTATACTTCCGTTGCTGTAGTTATTCTGCAGCTAGTTAGGAGATATTGATACTTCCGTTGCTATAGTTATTCTGTAGCTAGTTAGGAGATACTGATACTTCCGTTGTTATTGTTATTCTGTAGCTAGTCAGGAGATACTGATACTTCCGTTGCTATAGTTATTCTGTAGCTAGTTAGGAGATACTGTATACTTCCGTTGCTATAGTTATTCTGCAGCTAGTTAGGAGATATTATATACTTCCGTTGCTATAGTTATTCTGTAGCTAGTTAGGAGATACTGTATACTTCCGTTGCTATAGTTATTCTGTAGCTAGTTAGGAGATACTCTTCCGTTGCTATAGTTATTCTGCAGCTAGTTAGGAGATATTGATACTTCCGTTGCTATAGTTATTCTGTAGCTAGTTAGGAGATATTATATACTTCCGTTGCTATAGTTATTCTGTAGCTAGTTAGGAGATACTGATACTTCCGTTGCTATAGTTATTCTGTAGCTAGTTAGGAGATACTGATACTTCCGTTACTATAATTATTCTGCAGCTAGCTAGGAGATATTGATACTTCCGTTGCTATAGTTATTCTGTAGCTAGTTAGGAGATACTGATACTTCCGTTGCTATAGTTATTCTGTAGCTAGTTAGGAGATTTTATATACTTCCGTTGCTATAGTTATTCTGTAGCTAGTTAGGAGATACTGATACTTCCGTTGCTATAGTTATTCTGTAGCTAGTTAGGAGATACTGATACTTCCGTTACTATAATTATTCTGCAGCTAGCTAGGAGATATTGATACTTCCGTTGCTATAGTTATTCTGTAGCTAGTTAGGAGATACTGATACTTCCGTTGCATAGTTATTCTGTAGCTAGTTAGGATATATTATATACTTCCGTTGCTATAGTTATTCTGTAGCTAGTTAGGAGATACGGATACTTCCCGTTGCTATAGTTATTCTGTAGCTAGTTAGGAGATACTGTATACTTCCGTTGCTATAGTTATTCTGTAGCTAGTTAGGAGATACAGATACTTCCGTTGCTATAGTTATTCTGTAGCTAGTTAGGAGATATTGATACTTCCGTTGCTATAGTTATTCTGTAGCTAGTTAGGAGATACTGATACTTCCGTTGCTATAGTTATTCTGTAGCTAGTTAGGAGATACTGATACTTTCGTTGCTATAGTTATTCTGTAGCTAGTTAGGAGATACTGATACTTCCGTTGCTATAGTTATTCTGTAGCTAGTTATGATATACTATATACTTCCGTTGCTATAGTTATTCTGTAGCTAGTTAGAAGATACTGTATACTTCCGTTGCTGTAGTTATTCTGCAGCTATTAGGAGAGATACTGATACTTCCGTTGCTATAGTTATACTAGTTAGGAGATACTGATACTTCCGTTGCTATAGTTATTCTGTAGCTAGTTAGGAGATATTATATACTTCCGTTGCTATAGTTATTCTGTAGCTTGTTAGAAGATACAGTATACTTCCGTTATTCTGCAGCTAGTTAGGAGATATTGATACTTCCGTTGCTATAGTTATTCTGTAGCTAGTTAGGAGATATACTTCCGTTGCTATAGTTATTCTGTAGCTAGTTGCTATATACTTCCGTTGCTATAGTTATTCTGTAGCTAGTTAGAAGATACTGTATACTTCCGTTGCTGTAGTTATTCTGCAGCTAGTTAGGAGATATTGATACTTCCGTTGCTATAGTTATTCTGTAGCTAGTTAGGAGATACTGATACTTCCGTTGTTATTGTTATTCTGTAGCTAGTCAGGAGATACTGATACTTCCGTTGCTATAGTTATTCTGTAGCTAGTTAGGAGATTATACTTCCGGATAGTTATTCTGCACTAGTTAGGAGATATTATATACTTCCGTTGCTATAGTTATTCTGTAGCTAGTTAGGAGATACTGTATACTTCCGTTGCTATAGTTATTCTGTAGCTAGTTAGGAGATACTGTATACTTCCGTTGCTATAGTTATTCTGCAGCTAGTTAGGAGATATTGATACTTCCGTTGCTATAGTTATTCTGTAGCTAGTTAGGAGATATTATATACTTCCGTTGCTATAGTTATTCTGTAGCTAGTTAGGAGATACTGATACTTCCGTTGCTATAGTTATTCTGTAGCTAGTTAGGAGATTTTATATACTTCCGTTGCTATCTGTAGCGTTAGGAGATACTGATATTTCCGTTGCTATAGTTATTCTGTAGCTAGTTAGGAGATACTGATACTTCCGTTACTCTGCAGCTAGCTAGAGATATTGATACTTCCGTTGCTATAGTTATTCTGTAGCTAGTTAGGAGATACTGTATACTTCCGTTGCTATAGTTATTCTGTAGCTAGTTAGGAGATACTGTATACTTCCGTTGCTATAGTTATTCTGCAGCTAGTTAGGAGATATTGATACTTCCGTTGCTATAGTTATTCTGTAGCTAGTTAGGAGATATTATATACTTCCGTTGCTATAGTTATTCTGTAGCTAGTTAGGAGATACTGATACTTCCGTTACTATAATTATTCTGCAGCTAGCTAGGAGATATTGATACTTCCGTTGCTATAGTTATTCTGTAGCTAGTTAGGAGATACTGATACTTCCGTTGCTATAGTTATTCTGTAGCTAGTTAGGAGATTTTATATACTTCCGTTGCTATAGTTATTCTGTAGCTAGTTAGGAGATACTGATACTTCCGTTGCTATAGTTATTCTGTAGCTAGTTAGGAGATACTGATACTTCCGTTACTATAATTATTCTGCAGCTAGCTAGGAGATATTGATACTTCCGTTGCTATAGTTATTCTGTAGCTAGTTAGGAGATACTGATACTTCCGTTGCATAGTTATTCTGTAGCTAGTTAGGATATATTATATACTTCCGTTGCTATAGTTATTCTGTAGCTAGTTAGGAGATACGGATACTTCCGTTGCTATAGTTATTCTGTAGCTAGTTAGGAGATACTGTATACTTCCGTTGCTATAGTTATTCTGTAGCTAGTTAGGAGATACAGATACTTCCGTTGCTATAGTTATTCTGTAGCTAGTTAGGAGATATTGATACTTCCGTTGCTATAGTTATTCTGTAGCTAGTTAGGAGATACTGATACTTCCGTTGCTATAGTTATTCTGTAGCTAGTTAGGAGATACTGATACTTTCGTTGCTATAGTTATTCTGTAGCTAGTTAGGAGATACTGATACTTCCGTTGCTATAGTTATTCTGTAGCTAGTTATGATATACTATATACTTCCGTTGCTATAGTTATTCTGTAGCTAGTTAGAAGATACTGTATACTTCCGTTGCTGTAGTTATTCTGCAGCTAGTTAGGAGATACTGATACTTCCGTTGCTATAGTTATTCTGTAGCTAGTCAGGAGATACTGATACTTCCGTTGCTATAGTTATTCTGTAGCTAGTTAGGAGATATTATATACTTCCGTTGCTATAGTTATTCTGTAGCTAGTTAGAAGATACAGTATACTTCCGTTGCTGTAGTTATTCTGCAGCTAGTTAGGAGATATTGATACTTCCGTTGCTATAGTTATTCTGTAGCTAGTTAGGAGATACTGATACTTCCGTTGCTATAGTTATTCTGTAGCTAGTTAGGAGATACTATATACTTCCGTTGCTATAGTTATTCTGTAGCTAGTTAGAAGATACTGTATACTTCCGTTGCTGTAGTTATTCTGCAGCTAGTTAGGAGATATTGATACTTCCGTTGCTATAGTTATTCTGTAGCTAGTTAGGAGATACTGATACTTCCGTTGTTATTGTTATTCTGTAGCTAGTCAGGAGATACTGATACTTCCGTTGCTATAGTTATTCTGTAGCTAGTTAGGAGATACTGTATACTTCCGTTGCTATAGTTATTCTGCAGCTAGTTAGGAGATATTATATACTTCCGTTGCTATAGTTATTCTGTAGCTAGTTAGGAGATACTGTATACTTCCGTTGCTATAGTTATTCTGTAGCTAGTTAGGAGATACTGTATACTTCCGTTGCTATAGTTATTCTGCAGCTAGTTAGGAGATATTGATACTTCCGTTGCTATAGTTATTCTGTAGCTAGTTAGGAGATATTATATACTTCCGTTGCTATAGTTATTCTGTAGCTAGTTAGGAGATACTGATACTTCCGTTGCTATAGTTATTCTGTAGCTAGTTAGGATAGTTATTCTGTAGCTAGTTAGGAGATACTGATATTTCCGTTGCTATAGTTATTCTGTAGCTAGTTAGGAGATACTGATACTTCCGTTACTATAATTATTCTGCAGCTAGTTAGAGATATTGATACTTCCGTTGCTATAGTTATTCTGTAGCTAGTTAGGAGATACTGATACTTCCGTTGCTATAGTTATTCTGTAGCTAGTTAGGATATATTATATACTTCCGTTGCTATAGTTATTCTGTAGCTAGTTAGGAGATACGATACTTCCGTTGCTATAGTTATTCTGTAGCTAGTTAGGAGATACTGTATACGTTGCTATAGTTATTCTGTAGCTAGTTAGGAGATACAGATACTTCCGTTGCTATAGTTATTCTGTAGCTAGTTAGAGATATTGATACTTCCGTTGCTATAGTTATTCTGTAGCTAGTTAGGAGATACTGATACTTCCGTTGCTATAGTTATTCTGTAGCTAGTTAGGATATATTATATACTTCCGTTAGCTATAGTTATTCTGTAGCTAGTTAGGAGATACTATATACTTCCGTTGCTATAGTTATTCTGTAGCTAGTTAGAAGATACTGTATACTTCCGTTGCTGTAGTTATTCTGCAGCTAGTTAGGAGATACTGATACTTCCTTTGCTATAGTTATTCTGTAGCTAGTCTCGAGATACTGATACTTCCGTTGCTATAGTTATTCTGTAGCTAGTTAGGAGATACTGATACTTCCTAGTTAGAAGATACTATAATTATTCTGCAGCTAGTTAGGAGATATTGATACTTCCGTTGCTATAGTTATTCTGTAGCTAGTTAGGAGATACTGATATTTCCGTTGCTATAGTTATTCTGTAGCTAGTTAGGAGATACTATATACTTCCGTTGCTATAGTTATTCTGTAGCTAGTTATGAGATACTGTATACTTCCGTTGCTATAGTTATTCTGTAGCTAGTTAGGAGATATATATACTTCCGTTGCTATAGTTATTCTGTAGCTAGTTAGGAGATACTGATACTTCCGTTGCTATATTCTGTAGCTAGTTAGGAGATACTGATACTTCTGTTGCTATAGTTATTCTGTAGCTAGTTAGGAGATACTGTATACTTCCGTTGCTATAGTTATTCTGTAGCTAGTTAGGAGATATTATATACTTCCGTTGCTATAGTTATTCTGTAGCTAGTTAGGAGATACTGTATACTTCCGTTGCTATAGTTATTCTGCAGCTAGTTAGGAGATATTGATACTTCCGTTGCTATAGTTATTCTGTAGCTAGTTAGGAGATACTGATACTTCCGTTGCTATAGTTATTCTGTAGCTAGTTAGGAGATACTGTATACTTCCGTTACTATAATTATTCTGTAGCTAGTTAGGAGATACTGATACTTCCGTTGCTATAGTTATTCTGTAGCTAGTTAGGAAATACTATATACTTCCTTTGCTATAGTTATTCTGTAGCTAGTTAGGAGATACTGATACTTCCGTTGCTATAGTTATTCTGTAGCTAGTTAGGAGATACTGATACTTCCGTTACTATAATTATTCTGCAGCTAGTTAGGAGATATTGATACTTCCGTTGCTATAGTTATTCTGTAGCTAGTTAGGAGATACTGTATACTTCCGTTGCTATAGTTATTCTGTAGCTAGTTAGGAGATAATGATACTTCCGTTGCTATAGTTATTCTGTAGCTAGTTAGGAGATACTGTATACTTCCGTTGCTATAGTTATTCTGTAGCTAGTTAGGAGATACTATATACTTCCGTTGCTATAGTTATTCTGTAGCTAGTAAGGAGATACTGATACTTCCTTTGCTATAGTTATTCTGTAGCTAGTTAGGAGATATTGATACTTCCGTTGCTATAGTTATTCTGTAGTTAGGAGATACTGATACTTCCGTTAGGAGAGTTAGGAGATACTGATACTTCCGTTGCTATAGTTATTCTGTAGCTAGTTAGGAGATACTGATACTTCCGTTGCTATAGTTATTCTGTAGCTAGTTAGGAGATATTATATACTTCCGTTGCTATAGTTATTCTGTAGCTAGTTAGGAGATACTGTATACTTCCGTTGCTATAGTTATTCTGTAGCTAGTTAGGAGATACTATATACTTCCGTTGCTATAGTTATTCTGTAGCTAGTTAGGAGATACTGATACTTCCGTTGCTATAGTTATTCTGTAGCTAGTTAGGAGATACTGATACTTCCGTTGCTATAGTTATTCTGTAGCTAGTTAGGAGATACAGATACTTCCGTTGCTATAGTTATTCTGTAGCTAGTTAGGAGATACAGATACTTCCGTTGCTATAGTTATTCTGTAGCTAGTTAGGAGATACTGATACTTCCGTTGCTATAGTTATTCTGTAGCTAGTTAGGAGATACTGATACTTCCGTTGCTATAGTTATTCTGTAGCTAGTTAGGAGATACTGATACTTCCGTTGCTATAGTTATTCTGTAGCTAGTAAGGAGATACTGATACTTCTTTGCTATAGTTATTCTGTAGCTAGTTAGGAAATACTGTATACTTCCTTTGCTATAGTTATTCTGTAGCTAGTTAGGAGATACTGATACTTCCGTTACTATAATTATTCTCCAGCTAGTTAGGAGATACTGATACTTCCGTTACTATAATTATTCTCCAGCTAGTTAGGAGATACTGATACTTCCGTTGCTATAGTTATTCTGTAGCTAGTTAGGAGATATTGTATACTTCCGTTGCTATAGTTATTCTGTAGCTAGTTAGGAGATACTGTATACTTCCGTTGCTATAGTTATTCTGTAGCTAGTTAGGAGATACTGTATACTTCCGTTGCTATAGTTATTCTGCAGCTAGTTAGGAGATACTGATACTTCCGTTGCTATAGTTATTCTGTAGCTAGTTAGGAGATATTATATACTTCCGTTGCTATAGTTATTCTGTAGCTAGTTAGGAGATACTGATACTTCCGTTGCTATAGTTATTCTGTAGCTAGTTAGGAGATATTGATACTTCCGTTGCTATAGTTATTCTGTAGCTAGTTAGGAGATACTGATACTTTCCGTTGCTATAGTTATTCTGTAGCTAGTTAGGAGATACTGATACTTCCGTTACTATAATTATTCTGCAGCTAGCTAGGAGATATTGATACTTCCGTTGCTATAGTTATTCTGTAGCTAGTTAGGAGATACTGATACTTCCGTTGCTATAGTTATTCTGTAGCTAGTTAGGATATATTATATACTTCCCGTTGCTATAGTTATTCTGTAGCTAGTTAGGAGATACGGATACTTCCGTTGCTATAGTTATTCTGTAGCTAGTTAGGAGATACTGTATACTTCCGTTGCTATAGTTATTCTGTAGCTAGTTAGGAGATACAGATACTTCCGTTGCTATAGTTATTCTGTAGCTAGTTAGGAGATATTGATACTTCCGTTGCTATAGTTATTCTGTAGCTAGTTAGGAGATACTGATACTTCCGTTGCTATAGTTATTCTGTAGCTAGTTAGGGAGATACTGATACTTTCGTTGCTATAGTTATTCTGTAGCTAGTTAGGAGATACTGATACTTCCGTTGCTATAGTTATTCTGTAGCTAGTTATGAGATACTATATACTTCCGTTGCTATAGTTATTCTGTAGCTAGTTAGAAGATACTGTATACTTCCGTTGCTGTAGTTATTCTGCAGCTAGTTAGGAGATACTGATACTTCCGTTGCTATAGTTATTCTGTAGCTAGTCTCGAGATACTGATACTTCCGTTGCTATAGTTATTCTGTAGCTAGTTAGGAGATATTATATACTTCCGTTGCTATAGTTATTCTGTAGCTAGTTAGAAGATACTGTATACTTCCGTTGCTGTAGTTATTCTGCAGCTAGTTAGGAGATATTGATACTTCCGTTGCTATAGTTATTCTGTAGCTAGTTAGGAGATACTGATACTTCCGTTGCTATAGTTATTCTGTAGCTAGTTAGAGATACTATATACTTCCGTTGCTATAGTTATTCTGTAGCTAGTTAGAAGATACTGTATACTTCCGTTGCTGTAGTTATTCTGCAGCTAGTTAGGAGATATTGATACTTCCGTTGCTATAGTTATTCTGTAGCTAGTTAGAGATACTGATACTTCCGTTGTATTGTTATTCTGTAGCTAGTTACTTACTTCTGTTGCTATAGTTATTCTGTAGCTAGTTAGGAGATACTGTATACTTCCGTTGCTATAGTTATTCTGCAGCTAGTTAGGAGATATTGATACTTCCGTTGCTATAGTTATTCTGTAGCTAGTTAGGAGATACTGTATACTTCCGTTGCTATAGTTATTCTGTAGCTAGTTAGGAGATACTGTATACTTCCGTTGCTATAGCTATTCTGCAGCTAGTTAGGAGATATTGATACTTCCGTTGCTATAGTTATTCTATAGTTAGGAGATATTCTGCTAGCTGTAGCTAGGGAGATACTGATACTTCCGTTACTATAATTATTCTGTAGCTAGTTAGGAGATACTTATATACTGTAGCTAGTTAGGGAGATTTTATATACTTCCGTTGCTATAGTTATTCTGTAGCTAGTTAGGAGATACTGATACTTCCGTTGCTATAGTTATTCTGTAGCTAGTTAGGAGATACTGATACTTCCGTTACTATAATTATTCTGCAGCTAGCTAGGAGATATTGATACTTCCGTTGCTATAGTTATTCTGTAGCTAGTTAGGAGATACTGATACTTCCGTTGCTATAGTTATTCTGTAGCTAGTTAGGATATATTATATACTTCCGTTGCTATAGTTATTCTGTAGCTAGTTAGGAGATACTGTATACTTCCGTTGCTATAGTTATTCTGTAGCTAGTTAGGAGATACTGTATACTTCCGTTGCTATAGTTATTCTGTAGCTAGTTAGGAGATACTGATACTTCCTTTGCTATAGTTATTCTGTAGCTAGTTAGGAGATATTGATACTTCCGTTGCTATAGTTATTCTGCAGCTAGTTAGGAGATACTGATACTTCCGTTGCTATAGTTATTCTGTAGCTAGTTAGGAGATACTGATACTTCCGTTGCTATAGTTATTCTGTAGCTAGTTAGGAGATACTGATACTTCCGTTGCTATAGTTATTCTGTAGCTAGTTAGGAGATATTATACTTCCGATAGTTATTCTGTATAGTTATGAGATACTGTATACTTCCGTTGCTATAGTTATTCTGTAGCTAGTTAGGAGATACTGTATACTTCCGTTGCTGTAGTTATTCTGCAGCTAGTTAGGAGATACTGATACTTCCGTTATAGTTATTCTGTAGCTAGTTAGGAGATACTGATACTTCCGTTGCTATAGTTATTCTGTAGCTAGTTAGGAGATATTATATACTTCCGTTGCTATAGTTATTCTGTAGCTTGTTAGAAGATACTGATACTTCCGTTGCTATAGTTATTCTGTAGCTAGTTAGGAGATATTAGTATACTTCCGTTGCTATAGTTATTCTGTAGCTAGTTAGGAGATACTGATACTTCCGTTGCTATAGTTATTCTGTAGCTAGTTAGGAGATACTATATACTTCCGTTGCTATAGTTATTCTGTAGCTAGTTAGGAGATACTGATACTTCCGTTGCTATAGTTATTCTGCAGCTAGTTAGGAAATATTGATACTTCCGTTGCTATAGTAGTTATTCTGTAGCTAGTTAGGAGATACTGATACTTCCGTTGTATAATTATTCTGTAGCTAGTCAGGAGATACTGATACTTCTTGCTATAGTTATTCTGTAGCTAGTTAGGAGATACTGTATACTTCCGTTGCTATAGTTATTCTGCAGCTAGTTAGGAGATATTATGATACTTCCGTTGCTATAGTTATTCTGTAGCTAGTTAGGAGATACTGTATACTTCCGTTGCTATAGTTATTCTGTAGCTAGTTAGGAGATACTGTATACTTCCGTTGCTGTAGTTATTCTGCAGCTAGTTAGGAGATATTGATACTTCCGTTGCTATAGTTATTCTGTAGCTAGTTAGGAGATATTGATACTTCCGTTGCTATAGTTATTCTGTAGCTAGTTAGGAGATACTGATACTTCCGTTGCTATAGTTATTCTGTAGCTAGTTAGGAGATATTATATACTTCCGTTGCTATAGTTATTTCTGTAGCTTTAGGAGATACTGATACTTCCGTTGCTATAGTTATTCTGTAGCTAGTTAGGAGATACTGATACTTCCGTTGCTATAGTTATTCTGTAGCTAGTTAGAGATACTTATACTTCCGTTGCTATAGTTATTCTGTAGCTAGTTAGGATACTGATACTTCCGTTGCTATAGTTATTCTGTAGCTAGTTAGGAGATACTGTATACTTCCGTTGCTATAGTTATTCTGTAGCTAGTTAGGAGATACTGATACTTCCGTTGCTATAGTTATTCTGTAGCTAGTTAGGAGATATTGATACTTCCGTTGCTATAGTTATTCTGTAGCTAGTTAGGAGATACTGATACTTCCGTTACTATAGTTATTCTGCAGCTAGTTAGGAGATACTGATACTTCCGTTGCTATAGTTATTCTGTAGCTAGTTAGAAGATACTGATACTTCCGTTGCTATAGTTATTCTGTAGCTAGTTAGGAGATATTATATACTTCCGTTGCTATAGTTATTCTGTAGCTAGTTAGGAGATACTGATACTTCCGTTGTTATTGTTTATTCTGTAGCTAGTTAGGAGATACTGATACTTCCGTTACTATAATTATTCTGTAGCTAGTTAGGAGATACTGTATACTTCCGTTGCTATAGTTATTCTGTAGCTAGTTAGGAGATAATATACTTCCGTTGCTATAGTTATTCTGTAGCTATACTTCTTCGTTGCTATAGTTATTCTGTAGCTAGTTAGGAGATACTGTATACTTCCGTTGCTATATATTAGGAGATATTGATACTTCCGTTGCTATAGTTATTCTGTAGCTAGTTAGAGATACGGATACTTCCGTTGCTATAGTTATTCTGTAGCTAGTTAGGAGATACGGATACTTCCGTTGCTATAGTTATTCTGTAGCTAGTTAGGAGATATATACTTCCGGTGCTATAGTTATTCTGTAGCTAGTTAGGAGATATTGATACTTCCCGTTGCTATAGTTATTCTGTAGCTAGTTAGGAGATACTGATACTTCCGTTGCTATAGTTATTCTGTAGCTAGTTAGGAGATACTGATACTTTCGTTGCTATAGTTATTCTGTAGCTAGTTAGGAGATACTGATACTTCCGTTGCTATAGTTATTCTGTAGCTAGTTAGGAGATACTGATACTTCCGTTACTATAGTTATTCTGCAGCTAGCTAGAGATACTGATACTTCCGTTGCTATAGTTATTCTGTAGCTAGTTAGGAGATACTGATACTTCCGTTGCTATAGTTATTCTGTAGCTAGTTAGAGATACTGATACTTCCGTTGCTATAGTTATTCTGTAGCTAGTTAGAAGATACTTATACTTCCGTTGCTGCTATAGTTATTCTGTAGTTAGTTAGAAGATACTGTATACTTCCGTTGCTATTGTTATTCTGCAGCTAGTTAGGAGATACTGATACTTCCGTTGCTATAGTTATTCTGTAGCTAGTTAGGAGATACTGATACTTCCGTTGCTATAGTTATTCTGTAGCTAGTTAGAGATATATATACTTCCGTTGCTATAGTTATTCTGTAGCTAGTTAGAAGATACTGATACTTCCGTTGCTATAGTTATTCTGTAGCTAGTTAGGAGATATTGATACTTCCGTTGCTATAGTTATTCTGTAGCTAGTTAGGAGATACTGATACTTCCGTTGCTATAGTTATTCTGTAGCTAGTTAGGAGATACTGATACTTCCGTTGCTATAGTTATTCTGTAGCTAGTTAGGAATACTGATACTTCCGTTAGTTATTCTGTAGCTAGCTATAGTTATATATCTGCAGCTAGTTAGAGATATTGATACTCGCGATATTATTCTGTAGCTATACTTCCGTTGCTATAGTTATTCTGTAGCTAGTTAGGAGATACTGGATAGTTCCGTTGCTATAGTTATTCTGTAGCTAGTTAGGAGATACTGTATACTTCCGTACTATAATTATTCTGCAGCTAGAGGAGATATTGATACTCCGATAGATTCTGTAGCTAGTATACGTTGCTATAGTTATTCTGTAGCTAGGATATACTATATACTTCCGTTATAGTTATTCTGTAGCTAGTTAGGAGATACGGATACTTCGTTGCTATAGTTATTCTGTAGCTAGTTAGGAGATATTGATACTTCCGTTGCTATAGTTATTCTGTAGCTAGTTAGGAGATATTATACTTCCGTTGCTATAGTTATTCTTATTTAGAGATATTGTACTTCCGCTATAGTTATTCTGTAGCTAGTTAGGAAGATACAGTATACTTCCGTTGCTATAGTTATTCTGCAGCTAGTTAGAGATACTGATACTTCCGTTGCTATAGTTATTCTGTAGCTAGTTAGGAGATACTGATACTTCCGCTATAGTTATTCTGTAGCTAGTTAGGATATACTATATACTTCCGTTGCTATAGTTATTCTGTAGCTAGTTAGAAGATACTGTATACTTCCGTTGCTGTAGTTATTCTGCAGCTAGTCTGATAGCTAGTTAGGAGATACTGATACTTCCGTTGCTATAGTTATTCTGTAGCTAGTTAGGAGATATTATATACTTCCGTTGCTATAGTTATTCTGTAGCTAGTTAGAAGATACAGTATACTTCCGTTGCTGTAGTTATTCTGCAGCTAGTTAGGAGATATTGATACTTCCGTTGCTATAGTTATTCTGTAGCTAGTTAGGAGATACTGATACTTCCGTTGCTATAGTTATTCTGTAGCTAGTTAGGAGATACTATATACTTCACGTTGCTATAGTTATTCTGTAGCTAGTTAGAAGATACTGTATACTTCCGTTGCTGTAGTTATTCTGCAGCTAGTTAGGAGATATTGATACTTCCGTTGCTATAGTTATTCTGTAGCTAGTTAGGAGATACTGATACTTCCGTTGTTATTGTTATTCTGTAGCTAGTCAGGAGATACTGATACTTATTATAGTTATTCTGTAGCTAGTTAGAGATACTGTATACTTCCGTTGCTATAGTTATTCTGTAGCTAGTTAGGAGATACTATATACTTCCGTTGCTATAGTTATTCTGTAGCTAGTTAGGAGATACTGTATACTTCCGTTGCTATAGTTATTCTGTAGCTAGTTAGGAGATACTGTATACTTCCGTTGCTATAGTTATTCTGCAGCTAGTTAGGAGATATTGATACTTCCGTTGCTATAGTTATTCTGTAGTAGTTAGGAGATTCTTCAAGTTGCTATAGTTATTCTGTAGCTAGTTAGGAGATACTGATACTTCCGTTGCTATAGTTATTCTGTAGCTAGTTAGGAGATATTATATACTTCCGTTGCTATAGTTATTCTGCAGCTAGTTAGGAGATACTGATACTTCCGTTGCTATAGTTATTCTGTAGCTAGTTAGGAGATACTGATACTTCCGTTACTATAATTATTCTGCAGCTAGCTAGGAGATATTGATACTTCCGTTGCTATAGTTATTCTGTAGCTAGTTAGGAGATACTGTATACTTCCGTAGCTATAGTTATTCTATAGTTATTCTGCAGCTAGTTAGGAGATATTGATACTTCCGTTGCTATAGTTATTCTGTAGCTAGTTAGGAGATACTGATACTTCCGTTGCTATAGTTATTCTGTAGCTAGTTAGGAGATAGGAGATAGCTGATACTTCCGTTGCTATAGTTATTCTGTAGCTAGTTAGGAGATACTGATACTTCCGTTGCTATAGTTATTCTGTAGCTAGTTAGGAGATATTTATATACTTCCGTTGCTATAGTTATTCTGCAGCTAGTTAGGAGATACTGATACTCCGTTATAGTTATTCTGTAGCTAGTTAGGAGATACTGATACTTCCGTTGCTATAGGAGATATTGGATACTTATTCTGTAGCTAGCTAGGAGATATTGATACCCGTTGCTATAGTTATTCTGTAGCTAGTTAGGAGATATGATACTTCCATTGCTATAGTTATTCTGTAGCTAGTTAGGAGATACTATATACTTCCGTTGCTATAGTTATTCTGTAGCTAGTTAGGACATACTGTATTCTTCTGTTGCTATAGTTATTCTGTAGCTAGTTAGGAGATACTATACTTCCGTTGCTATAGTTATTCTGTAGCTAGTCAGGAGATACTGATACTTCCTTTGCTATAGTTATTCTGTAGCTAGTTAGGAGATACTGATACTTCCGTTGCTATAGTTATTCTGCAGCTAGTTAGGAGATACTGATACTTCCGTTGCTATAGTTATTCTGTAGCTAGTTAGGAGATACTGATACTTCCGTTGCTATAGTTATTCTGTAGCTAGTTAGAGATACTATATACTTCCGTTGCTATAGTTATTCTGTAGCTAGTTAGGAGATACTGTATACTTCCGTTGCTGTAGTTATTCTGCAGCTAGTTAGGAGATACTGATACTTCCGTTGCTATAGTTATTCTGTAGCTAGTCAGGAGATACTGATACTATAGTTATTCTGTAGCTAGTTAGGAGATATTATATACTTCCGTTGCTATAGTTATTCTGTAGCTAGTTAGAAGATACTGTATACTTCCGTTGCTGTAGTTATTCTGTAGCTAGTAAGGAGATATTGATACTTCCGTTGCTATAGTTATTCTGTAGCTAGTTAGGAATACTGATACTTCCGTTGCTATAGTTATTCTGTAGCTAGTTAGGAGATACTGATACTTCCGTTGCTGTAGTTATTCTGTAGCTAGTAGGAGATACTGATACTTCCGTTGCTATAGTTATTCTGCAGCTAGTTAGAGATACTGATACTTCCATTGCTATAGTTATTCTGTAGCTAGTTAGGAGATACTGTATACTTCCGTTGCTATAGTTATTCTGTAGCTAGTTAGGAGATACTGATACTTCCGTTACTATAGTTATTCTGAACTAGTTAGGAGATACTGATACTTCCGTTGCTATAGTTATTCTGTAGCTAGTTAGGAGATACTGTATACTTCCGTTGCTATAGTTATTCTGTAGCTAGTTAGGAGATACTGTATACTTCCGTTGCTATAGTTATTCTGTAGCTAGTTAGGAGATAATGATACTGTAGTTGCTATTCCGTTAAGTTATTTATTCTGTAGCTAGTTAGGAGATACTATATACTTCCGTTGCTATAGTTATTCTGTAGCTAGTTAGGAGATACTGTATACTTCCGTTGCTATAGTTATTCTGCAGCTAGTTAGGAGATATTGATACTTCCGTTGCTATAGTTATTCTGTAGCTAGTTAGGAGATACTGATACTTCCGTTGCTATAGTTATTCTGTAGCTAGTTAGGAGATACTATATACTTCCGTTGCTATAGTTATTCTGTAGCTAGTTAGAAGATACTTACTTCCGTTGCTATAGTTATTCTGTAGCTAGTTAGGAGATATTGATACTCGTCTTTAGTTATTCTGTAGCTAGTTAGAGATACTTCCCGTTGCTATAGTTATTCTGTAGCTAGTTAGGAGATACTGATACTTCCGTTGCTATAGTTATTCTGTAGCTAGTTAGGAGATATTGATACTTCCGTTGCTATAGTTATTCTGTAGCTAGTTAGGAGATACTGATACTTCCGTTGCTATAGTTATTCTGTAGCTAGTTAGGAGATACTATATACTTTTCGTTGCTATAGTTATTCTGTAGCTAGTTAGGAGATACTGATACTTCCG
>NW_027014918.1:197192-224623 GCF_036934945.1 Oncorhynchus masou masou | reverse complement strand
CTCTCTCTCTCGACCCCTGCCCCACCCCACCCACCCTCTCTCTACCCCTGCCCCACCCCACCCACCCTCTCTCGACCCCTGCCCCACCCCACCCACCCCTCTCTACCCCTGCCCCACCCCACCCACCCTCTCTCGACCCCTGCCCCACCCCACCCACCCTCTCTCTATCCCTGCCCCACCCCACCCACCCTCTCTCTATCCCTGCCCCACCCCACCCACCCTCTCTCTATCCCTGCCCCACCCCACCCACCCCTCTCTATCCCTGCCCCACCCCACCCACCATCTCTCGACCCCTGCCCCACCCCACCCACCCTCTCTCTATCCCTGCCCCACCCCACCCACCCTCTCTCGACCCCTGCCCCACCCCACCCACCCTCTCTCTACCCCTGCCCCACCCCACCCACCCTCTCTCTACCCCTGCCCCACCTCTCTCTCTCTCTACCCCACCTCTCTCTCTCCCCCGCCCGCCCGCCCCCACCTCTCTCTCTCTACCCCTGCCCCACCTCTCTCTCTCTTTCTCTCTACCCCCGCCCCACCTCTCTCTCTCTCTTTCTCTCTACCCCCGCCCCACGTCTCTCTCTCTCTCTCTCTCAGGGACTCATGCAACTGTAACCTTGGTAACTCCATTAGCAATTTAATGGAGAATTACAGCCGACTCCGTCAACCAAAGCCTTTTCTGACAAAACAGCCTCCTTTCATCTTTGAATTAACTTAGCCAGCGCAGAGGCAACATGTACAACCATACAGCTTTGATATATCCATCTGTTTATGCAAATATACACAGACAGAGAGCGAAAGAGAGAGAGGGGAGAGACAGAGAGAGAGGGGAGAGGAAGAGAAATGGGGAGAAAAAAGATAGAGCCAGACCCATCAAACAACTCCTCCAGTTTGTCATTGTAAAGAGAAACACCCTCCATTTCTGAATGATACAGGTTTCTTTTTTCCTTGAGTTCGGAGGTCATTTGGGTGTATTGCCTGGCCTTTGAAGGACCATAATCGGAAAGATTATAACAGAAAGAGTTTTGGAAAATATCTAAGTGGGGGGGAAGATAAAACACAGTATACTGAATATAGCTCAGTACAATTAATGATATTCTAAGGTCTTAGCACCCACCCCCCTCTGTCTTCTCAGTGGAAACTGCCACCACCTTCAGCATACAAATCAACCAGATTAGTGTGTTAGCCGAAGCAAGATAGAATAAATGGAATGGGTTTTTAATGATAAAACAACCCACTTATTCCAGGTTGTGTCTAGCATGCAAATTACTTGAAAAAAGACAACTCCAACTGTCGAAAGAGTGGGAGTGATTTATATTATTGTCATCAGCCTACAGCATACATACCGTACCTAAAGAAATACTCTGGACTCTTGGTAAAAAGACCAGAACTACTATAGTAGAGTTGAACTCCATTAGATCATCAGGTCAATAACCTAGAACTACTATAGTAGAGTTGAACTCCATTAGATCATCAGGTCAATAAACTAGAACTACTATAGTAGAGTTTAACTCCATTAGACCATACAGCGATGACAAACTGATGTCCCTAGGTACAGACTATAACTAAGGCTATAACTAAGGCCCAGAGTTAAAAAACTAAACAAGCAAAAACCTCCTGGCCCCAAGCATACAGCAGCCAGATAGAAGAGCCAGAGCCAGTCAGAGCCAGTCAGAGCCAGTCAGAGTCAGAGCCAGTCAGAGTCAGAGCCAGTCAGAGCCAGTCAGAGCCAGAGCCAGTCAGAGCCAGAGCCAGTCAGAGCCAGAGCCAGTCAGAGTCAGAGCCAGTCAGAGTCAGAGTCAGTCAGAGTCAGTCAGAGTCAGAGCCAGTCAGAGTCAGAGTCAGTCAGAGTCAGAGCCAGTCAGAATCAGAGCCAGTCAGAGTCAGAGTCAGTCAGAGCCAGAGCCAGTCAGAGCCAGTCAGAGCCAATCAGAGCTAGTCAGAGTCAGAGCCAGTCAGAGTCAGAGCCAGTCAGAGCCAGTCAGAGTCAGAGACAGTCAGAGCCAGTCAGAGCCAGTCAGAGCCAGTCAGAGTCAGAGACAGTCAGAGCCAGTCAGAGCCAGAGCCAGTCAGAGTCAGAGACAGTCAGACAGTCAGAGCCAGAGACAGTCAGAGCCAGTCAGAGCCAGTCAGAGTCAGAGACAGTCAGAGCCAGAGCCAGTCAGAGCCAGTCAGAGCCAGTCAGAGCCAGTCAGAGCCAGAGCCAGTCAGAGCCAGTCAGAGCCAGTCAGAGCCAGTCAGAGCCAGAGCCAGTCAGAGTCAGAGACAGTCAGAGACAGTCAGAGCCAGTCAGAGTCAGAGACAGTCAGAGCCAGAGCCAGAGCCAGTCAGAGCCAGTCAGAGCCAGTCAGAGTCAGAGCCAGTCAGAGACAGTCAGAGCCAGTCAGAGCCAGTCAGAGCCAGAGCCAGTCAGAGCCAGTCAGAGTCAGAGCCAGAGACAGAGACAGTCAGAGACAGTCAGAGCCAGAGCCAGAGACAGTCAGAGTCAGAGCCAGAGCCAGTCAGAGCCAGTCAGAGTCAGAGCCAGAGACAGAGACAGTCAGAGACAGTCAGAGCCAGTCAGAGCCAGTCAGAGCCAGAGCCAGTCAGAGTCAGAGCCAGAGACAGTCAGAGACAGTCAGAGCCAGAGCCAGAGCCAGAGACAGTCAGAGTCAGAGTCAGAGACAGTCAGAGCCAGTCAGAGCCAGTCAGAGTCAGAGCCAGTCAGAGCCAGAGCCAGTCAGAGCCAGAGCCAGTCAGAGCCAGTCAGAGCCAGAGCCAGTCAGAGCCAGAGCCAGTCAGAGCCAGAGCCAGTCAGAGTCAGAGCCAGTCAGAGCCAGTCAGAGCCAGAGCCAGTCAGAGCCAGTCAGAGCCAGTCAGAGTCAAAGACAGTCAGAGCCAGAGCCAGTCAGAGCCAGTCAGAGCCAGTCAGAGCCAGTCAGAGCCAGAGCCAGTCAGAGCCAGTCAGAGTCAGAGCCAGTCAGAGCCAGTCAGAGTCAGAGCCAGTCAGAGCCAGAGCCAGTCAGAGCCAGTCAGAGCCAGAGCCAGTCAGAGCCAGTCAGAGTCAAAGACAGTCAGAGCCAGAGCCAGTCAGAGCCAGTCAGAGTCAGAGACAGTCAGAGCCAGTCAGAGCCAGAGCCAGTCAGAGCCAGTCAGAGCCAGTCTGACATCAAGTGCATTGGTGTCTTTCCAATAGCACACAGTGATCAATGATAATGGCTCCTATATCATCGGTAATTACAATGGTGAATAGGCTTCATGATGTAGTGTTTCAGCTTAAACCACTAGGCAGGGCATTATGGACACCCATCCATTAGTAAGTACACACACACGCACGAATGCACGCACGCACGCACGCACGCACACACACACACACACACACACACACACACACACACACACACACACACACACACACACACGAATGCACGCACGCACACACGCACGCACACACACGCACACGCACACACACACACACACACACACACACACACACACACACACACACACACACACACACACACACACACACACACACACACACACACACACACACACACACACACACACACACACCATCTCTCACTGTACCTTGCATTGGAGGTGGTGTCTGGGAAGGGAAGCACTACCTCTGGGAAGCACTACCCCCATACAGAGAGACGAGAGGGAGAGGTGGAGAGGAGGGAGTGGGGAGAGAGAAACTGAGAGAGAGAGAGAGAGAGACAGACAGAGAGACAGACAGAGAGAGAGACAGAGAGAGAGACAGAGAGAGAGACAGAGAGAGAGACAGAGAGAGAGAGACAGAGAGAGACAAAACCATAGTTACACATAAATTAAAAACACAGCTCCAAATTCTCCTCCATAGTAACTAAACACAACAGACTCTGAATACCCCATATACTCAAAAACAGATCAACATTGTTAACCAGTTTATAATAGGCAAACTCAACCCTCAGTCTCACTGCCAACATTCCCTCCAGCATTCCCACCACATCCACAGACCCCTGTCCCCGAATACTGTTCTTTCGGGTCTTCCATATTGCTAATTTAGCTGCCCCTAACACAAAATTAAGCAAAATAATTACACCCCTTCGACTAAACCTTTACTTTAGCCCAAATATAAACAGTTGGGAAGAGAAAACCTCTCCCAGCTCCTCCAAGCTGAGAACCAAGAAGTGATCAGGCCAATCATCCCGACCAACCTGGGACACTGTAAAAACAGATGTGACCGAGTTTCAGACTCAGCACAGAATGGACACCCTTCCCCAACTGTTGGATCCAGGTGTACCAGATGCATATGGGTGGCTATGGCTCCATGTATTATCATCCATTGGAGGTAAGCTGTTCTCAATAGGCAGTTTGTATAAAGATCGCCAACAGCCTTTTGGGGATGCACCTGGACCAAACACACCCACCCACCTCGTCCATTTGACCCCTTCCAGGGAAGAGGCATGGGACACTTTTACACATTTTCTTTTACAGGGCCTTCTTTCCCACCTCCTTGAACTCCCTCAGCTCCGGTGTATGGAAGGACAGCAGCATCCCCACGTCCTTCTCGAATGACCCCATCGCAGCACTAACAATCAGTGCAGGGAACACGTCATCCAGACCCTCCTTCCACCGATCAGAATTGGAAGTGTCAGTCACATACTGCAGATGAAGCCCTGGCAAGGAGTCACAGACCTCAGCAACAACCTTCCTCAGTAGGCCAGATGATCGGATCCCCGCTCTTTCTCCCAGCTCCTCCAACGATCTGCTCCTGCTCCGCATCAGGTGACCCAGCTTGGTACACCCCACGCCTAACAGGCATGAACATAGGCTGGCTGAACCCAGAGCACGGGACGGGTACCAAACCCGACACGCACCAGTAAACATGTGCATCTTCTTTAAGAAGTACACCATGCTCAACCATATGATCAACCAGATACTCGTCTTTAAGAAGTACACCATGCTCAACCATACGATCAACCAGACACTCTTCTTTAAGAAGTACATCATGCTCAACCATACGATCTACAAGACACTCTTCTTTAAGAAGTACACCATGCTCAACCATACGATCTACAAGACACTCTTCTTTAAGAAGTACCATACGATCTACAAGACACTCTTCTTTAAGAAGTACACCATGCTCAACCATACGATCTACAAGACACTCTTCTTTAAGAAGTACACCATGCTCAACCATACGATCAACAAGACACTCTTCTTTAAGAAGTACCATACGATCTACAAGACACTCTTCTTTAAGAAGTACCATACGATCTACAAGACTCTCTTCTTTAAGAAGTACACCATGCTCAACCATACGATCTACAAGACACTCTTCTTTAAGAAGTACATCATGCTCAACCATACGATCTACAAGACACTCTTCTTTAAGAAGTACCATACGATCTACAAGACACTCTTCTTTAAGAAGTACACCATGCTCAACCATACGATCTACAAGACACTCTTCTTTAAGAAGTACGCCATGCTCAACCATACGATCTACAAGACACTCTTCTTTGAGAAGTACGCCATGCTCAACCATACGGTCAACAAGACACTCTTCTTTAAGAAGTACGCCATGCTCAACCATACGATCTATAAGACACTCTTCTTTAAGAAGTACACCATGCTCAACCATACGATCAACAAGACACTCTTCTTTAAGAAGTCCACCATGCAGTTGGGAAGAGAAAACCTCTCCCAGCTCCTCCAAGCTGAGAACCAAGAAGTGATCAGGCCAATCATCCCGACCAACCTGGGACACTGTAAAAACAGATGTGCCAGAGTTTCAGATTCAGCACAGAATGGACACCCTTCCCCAACTGTCGGATCCAGGTGTACCAGATGCATATGGGTGGCTATGGCTCCATGTATTATCATCCATTGGAGGTAAGCTGTTCTCAATAGGCAGTTTGTATAAAGATCGCCAACAGCCTTTTGGGGATGCACCTGGACCAAACACACCCACCCACCTCGTCCATTTGACCCCTTCCAGGGAAGAGGCATGGGACACTTTTACACATTTTCTTTTACAGGGCCTTCTTTCCCACCTCCTTGAACTCCCACAGCTCCGGTGTATGGAAGGACAGCAGCATCCCCACGTCCTTCTCGAATGACCCCATCGCAGCACTAACAATCAGTGCAGGGAACACGTCATCCAGACCCTCCTTCAACCGATCAGAATTGGAAGTGTCAGTCACATACTGCAGATGAAGCCCTGGCAAGGAGTCACAGACCTCAGCAACAACCTTCCTCAGTAGGCGAGATGATCGGATCCCCGCTCTTTCTCCCAGCTCCTCCAACGATCTGCTCCTGCTCCGCATCAGATGACCCAGCTTGGTACACCCCACGCCTAACAGGCATGAACATAGGCTGGCTGAACCCAGAGCACGGACGGGTACCAAACCCGACACGCACCAGTAAACATGTGCATCTTCTTTAAGAAGTACACCATGCTCAACCATATGATCAACCAGACACTCTTCTTTAAGAAGTACACCATGCTCAACCATACGATCAACCAGACACTCTTCTTTAAGAAGTACATCATGCTCAACCATACGATCTACAAGACACTCTTCTTTAAGAAGTACACCATGCTCAACCATACGATCTACAAGACACTCTTCTTTAAGAAGTACCATACGATCTACAAGACAATCTTCTTTAAGAAGTACACCATGCTCACCCATACGATCTACAAGACACTCTTCTTTAAGAAGTACACCATGCTCAACCATACGATCAACAAGACACTCTTCTTTAAGAAGTACCATACGATCTACAAGACACTCTTCTTTAAGAAGTACCATACGATCTACAAGACTCTCTTCTTTAAAAAGTACACCATGCTCAACCATACGATCTACAAGACACTCTTCTTTAAGAAGTACATCA
Source organism: Oncorhynchus masou masou (assembly GCF_036934945.1). Lineage (NCBI taxonomy): Eukaryota > Metazoa > Chordata > Actinopteri > Salmoniformes > Salmonidae > Oncorhynchus > Oncorhynchus masou. Next base: position 217,756 of record NW_027014918.1, on the reverse strand, counting down.
TGCTCAACCATACGATCTACAAGACACTCTTCTTTAAGAAGTACCATACGATCTACAAGACACTCTTCTTTAAGAAGTACACCATGCTCAACCATACGATCTACAAGACACTCTTCTTTAAGAAGTACGCCATGCTCAACCATACGATCTACAAGACACTCTTCTTTGAGAAGTACGCCATGCTCAACCATACGGTCAACAAGACACTCTTCTTTAAGAAGTACGCCATGCTCAACCATACGATCTATAAGACACTCTTCTTTAAGAAGTACACCATGCTCAACCATACGATCAACAAGACACTCTTCTTTAAGAAGTACACCATGCTCAACCATACAATCTACAAGACACTCTTCTTTAAGAAGTACCATACGATCTACAAGACACTCTTCTTTAAGAAGTACACCATGCTCACCCATACGATCTACAAGACACTCTTCTTTAAGAAGTACACCATGCTCAACCATACGATCAACAAGACACTCTTCTTTAAGAAGTACCATACGATCTACAAGACTCTCTTCTTTAAAAAGTACACCATGCTCAACCATACGATCTACAAGACACTCTTCTTTAAGAAGTACATCATGCTCAACCATACGATCTACAAGACACTCTTCTTTAAGAAGTACCATACGATCTACAAGACACTCTTCTTTAAGAAGTACACCATGCTCAACCATACGATCTACAAGACACTCTTCTTTAAGAAGTACGCCATGCTCAACCATACGATCTACAAGACACTCTTCTTTGAGAAGTACGCCATGCTCAACCATACGATCTACAAGACACTCTTCTTTAAGAAGTACGCCATGCTCAACCATACGATCTATAAGACACTCTTCTTTAAGAAGTACACCATGCTCAACCATACGATCAACAAGACACTCTTCTTTAAGAAGTACCATACGATCTACAAGACACTCTTCTTTAAGAAGTACCATACGATCTACAAGACTCTCTTCTTTAAGAAGTACACCATGCTCAACCATACGATCTACAAGACACTCTTCTTTAAGAAGTACATCATGCTCAACCATACGATCTACAAGACACTCTTCTTTAAGAAGTACCATACGATCTACAAGACACTCTTCTTTAAGAAGTACACCATGCTCAACCATACGATCTACAAGACACTCTTCTTTAAGAAGTACGCCATGCTCAACCATACGATCTACAAGACACTCTTCTTTGAGAAGTACGCCATGCTCAACCATACGGTCAACAAGACACTCTTCTTTAAGAAGTACGCCATGCTCAACCATACGATCTATAAGACACTCTTCTTTAAGAAGTACACCATGCTCAACCATACGATCAACAAGACACTCTTCTTTAAGAAGTCCACCATGCAGTTGGGAAGAGAAAACCTCTCCCAGCTCCTCCAAGCTGAGAACCAAGAAGTGATCAGGCCAATCATCCCGACCAACCTGGGACACTGTAAAAACAGATGTGCCAGAGTTTCAGATTCAGCACAGAATGGACACCCTTCCCCAACTGTCGGATCCAGGTGTACCAGATGCATATGGGTGGCTATGGCTCCATGTATTATCATCCATTGGAGGTAAGCTGTTCTCAATAGGCAGTTTGTATAAAGATCGCCAACAGCCTTTTGGGGATGCACCTGGACCAAACACACCCACCCACCTCGTCCATTTGACCCCTTCCAGGGAAGAGGCATGGGACACTTTTACACATTTTCTTTTACAGGGCCTTCTTTCCCACCTCCTTGAACTCCCACAGCTCCGGTGTATGGAAGGACAGCAGCATCCCCACGTCCTTCTCGAATGACCCCATCGCAGCACTAACAATCAGTGCAGGGAACACGTCATCCAGACCCTCCTTCAACCGATCAGAATTGGAAGTGTCAGTCACATACTGCAGATGAAGCCCTGGCAAGGAGTCACAGACCTCAGCAACAACCTTCCTCAGTAGGCGAGATGATCGGATCCCCGCTCTTTCTCCCAGCTCCTCCAACGATCTGCTCCTGCTCCGCATCAGATGACCCAGCTTGGTACACCCCACGCCTAACAGGCATGAACATAGGCTGGCTGAACCCAGAGCACGGGACGGGTACCAAACCCGACACGCACCAGTAAACATGTGCATCTTCTTTAAGAAGTACACCATGCTCAACCATATGATCAACCAGACACTCTTCTTTAAGAAGTACACCATGCTCAACCATACGATCAACCAGACACTCTTCTTTAAGAAGTACATCATGCTCAACCATACGATCTACAAGACACTCTTCTTTAAGAAGTACACCATGCTCAACCATACGATCTACAAGACACTCTTCTTTAAGAAGTACCATACGATCTACAAGACAATCTTCTTTAAGAAGTACACCATGCTCACCCATACGATCTACAAGACACTCTTCTTTAAGAAGTACACCATGCTCAACCATACGATCAACAAGACACTCTTCTTTAAGAAGTACCATACGATCTACAAGACACTCTTCTTTAAGAAGTACCATACGATCTACAAGACTCTCTTCTTTAAAAAGTACACCATGCTCAACCATACGATCTACAAGACACTCTTCTTTAAGAAGTACATCATGCTCAACCATACGATCTACAAGACACTCTTCTTTAAGAAGTACCATACGATCTACAAGACACTCTTCTTTAAGAAGTACACCATGCTCAACCATACGATCTACAAGACACTCTTCTTTAAGAAGTACGCCATGCTCAACCATACGATCTACAAGACACTCTTCTTTGAGAAGTACGCCATGCTCAACCATACGGTCAACAAGACACTCTTCTTTAAGAAGTACGCCATGCTCAACCATACGATCTATAAGACACTCTTCTTTAAGAAGTACACCATGCTCAACCATACGATCAACAAGACACTCTTCTTTAAGAAGTACACCATGCTCAACCATACAATCTACAAGACACTCTTCTTTAAGAAGTACCATACGATCTACAAGACACTCTTCTTTAAGAAGTACACCATGCTCACCCATACGATCTACAAGACACTCTTCTTTAAGAAGTACACCATGCTCAACCATACGATCAACAAGACACTCTTCTTTAAGAAGTACCATACGATCTACAAGACTCTCTTCTTTAAAAAGTACACCATGCTCAACCATACGATCTACAAGACACTCTTCTTTAAGAAGTACATCATGCTCAACCATACGATCTACAAGACACTCTTCTTTAAGAAGTACCATACGATCTACAAGACACTCTTCTTTAAGAAGTACACCATGCTCAACCATACGATCTACAAGACACTCTTCTTTAAGAAGTACGCCATGCTCAACCATACGATCTACAAGACACTCTTCTTTGAGAAGTACGCCATGCTCAACCATACGATCTACAAGACACTCTTCTTTAAGAAGTACGCCATGCTCAACCATACGATCTATAAGACACTCTTCTTTAAGAAGTACACCATGCTCAACCATACGATCAACAAGACACTCTTCTTTAAGAAGTACCATACGATCTACAAGACACTCTTCTTTAAGAAGTACCATACGATCTACAAGACACTCTTCTTTAAGAAGTACACCATGCTCAACCATACGATCTACAAGACACTCTTCTTTAAGAAGTACATCATGCTCAACCATACGATCTACAAGACACTCTTCTTTAAGAAGTACCATACGATCTACAAGACACTCTTCTTTAAGAAGTACACCATGCTCAACCATACGATCTACAAGACACTCTTCTTTAAGAAGTACGCCATGCTCAACCATACGATCTACAAGACACTCTTCTTTGAGAAGTACGCCATGCTCAACCATACGGTCAACAAGACACTCTTCTTTAAGAAGTACGCCATGCTCAACCATACGATCTATAAGACACTCTTCTTTAAGAAGTACACCATGCTCAACCATACGATCAACAAGACACTCTTCTTTAAGAAGTCCACCATGCAGTTGGGAAGAGAAAACCTCTCCCAGCTCCTCCAAGCTGAGAACCAAGAAGTGATCAGGCCAATCATCCCGACCAACCTGGGACACTGTAAAAACAGATGTGCCAGAGTTTCAGATTCAGCACAGAATGGACACCCTTCCCCAACTGTCGGATCCAGGTGTACCAGATGCATATGGGTGGCTATGGCTCCATGTATTATCATCCATTGGAGGTAAGCTGTTCTCAATAGGCAGTTTGTATAAAGATCGCCAACAGCCTTTTGGGGATGCACCTGGACCAAACACACCCACCCACCTCGTCCATTTGACCCCTTCCAGGGAAGAGGCATGGGACACTTTTACACATTTTCTTTTACAGGGCCTTCTTTCCCACCTCCTTGAACTCCCACAGCTCCGGTGTATGGAAGGACAGCAGCATCCCCACGTCCTTCTCGAATGACCCCATCGCAGCACTAACAATCAGTGCAGGGAACACGTCATCCAGACCCTCCTTCAACCGATCAGAATTGGAAGTGTCAGTCACATACTGCAGATGAAGCCCTGGCAAGGAGTCACAGACCTCAGCAACAACCTTCCTCAGTAGGCGAGATGATCGGATCCCCGCTCTTTCTCCCAGCTCCTCCAACGATCTGCTCCTGCTCCGCATCAGATGACCCAGCTTGGTACACCCCACGCCTAACAGGCATGAACATAGGCTGGCTGAACCCAGAGCACGGACGGGTACCAAACCCGACACGCACCAGTAAACATGTGCATCTTCTTTAAGAAGTACACCATGCTCAACCATATGATCAACCAGACACTCTTCTTTAAGAAGTACACCATGCTCAACCATACGATCAACCAGACACTCTTCTTTAAGAAGTACATCATGCTCAACCATACGATCTACAAGACACTCTTCTTTAAGAAGTACACCATGCTCAACCATACGATCTACAAGACACTCTTCTTTAAGAAGTACCATACGATCTACAAGACAATCTTCTTTAAGAAGTACACCATGCTCACCCATACGATCTACAAGACACTCTTCTTTAAGAAGTACACCATGCTCAACCATACGATCAACAAGACACTCTTCTTTAAGAAGTACCATACGATCTACAAGACACTCTTCTTTAAGAAGTACCATACGATCTACAAGACTCTCTTCTTTAAAAAGTACACCATGCTCAACCATACGATCTACAAGACACTCTTCTTTAAGAAGTACATCATGCTCAACCATACGATCTACAAGACACTCTTCTTTAAGAAGTACCATACGATCTACAAGACACTCTTCTTTAAGAAGTACACCATGCTCAACCATACGATCTACAAGACACTCTTCTTTAAGAAGTACGCCATGCTCAACCATACGATCTACAAGACACTCTTCTTTGAGAAGTACACCATGCTCAACCATACGGTCAACAAGACACTCTTCTTTAAGAAGTACGCCATGCTCAACCATACGATCTATAAGACACTCTTCTTTAAGAAGTACACCATGCTCAACCATACGATCAACAAGACACTCTTCTTTAAGAAGTACACCATGCTCAACCATACAATCTACAAGACACTCTTCTTTAAGAAGTACCATACGATCTACAAGACACTCTTCTTTAAGAAGTACACCATGCTCACCCATACGATCTACAAGACACTCTTCTTTAAGAAGTACACCATGCTCAACCATACGATCAACAAGACACTCTTCTTTAAGAAGTACCATACGATCTACAAGACACTCTTCTTTAAGAAGTACCATACGATCTACAAGACTCTCTTCTTTAAAAAGTACACCATGCTCAACCATACGATCTACAAGACACTCTTCTTTAAGAAGTACATCATGCTCAACCATACGATCTACAAGACACTCTTCTTTAAGAAGTACCATACGATCTACAAGACACTCTTCTTTAAGAAGTACACCATGCTCAACCATACGATCTACAAGACACTCTTCTTTAAGAAGTACGCCATGCTCAACCATACGATCTACAAGACACTCTTCTTTGAGAAGTACGCCATGCTCAACCATACGGTCAACAAGACACTCTTCTTTAAGAAGTACGCCATGCTCAACCATACGATCTATAAGACACTCTTCTTTAAGAAGTACACCATGCTCAACCATACGATCAACAAGACACTCTTCTTTAAGAAGTACACCATGCTCAACCATACAATCTACAAGACACTCTTCTTTAAGAAGTACCATACGATCTACAAGACACTCTTCTTTAAGAAGTACACCATGCTCAACCATACGATCTACAAGACACTCTTCTTTAAGAAGTACACCATGCTCAACCATACGATCAACAAGACACTCTTCTTTAAGAAGTACCATACGATCTACAAGACTCTATTCTTTAAGAAGTACACATTTACATTTACATTTAAGTCATTTAGCAGACGCTCTTATCCAGAGCGACTTACAAATTGGTGAATTCACCTTCTGACATCCAGTGGAACAGCCACTTTACAATAGTGCATCTAAATCATTTAAGGGGGGTGAGAAGGATTACTTTATCCTATCCTAGGTATTCCATGAAGAGGTGGGGTTTCAGGTGTCTCCGGAAGGTGGTGATTGACTCCGCTGTCCTGGCGTCGTACCTCCCATCGGTCCTCGCTCTCTTGCAAACTTATTTTTTTCTCAGAATACTGGTTGTATTGTGAGCTAGAGTAGAGACTGTGCTAATGACGTGCAAAGGGCTGTGTGTGTACACTATGAAAAGTCTCATTGGATTTCTGTGAGACTGTTGTAGGGGGTCAACTAGTATAGGGGCTGGATTGTCCCAGAGTCCATAACTGTGTCAATGACGATTTACAAACTAACAGTGAGAGATGACAGCTTGGGCCCTGCTTAGTGAATCACTGCAGCCACAGACAGGCATCGTGCAGCGCCAGCTCCCCAGCTGGCAGCTCAGGTTAATAGCAGCCAGAATGCAACAGACAACCACGTACAGCAGGACAAGGCACAGTAGGGCGGCACCATGGCTACTAGGACTGCCATGTATCACAGACAGAATTGATTATCAATGACTGTGTGGAATCCATTACTGACAAACACAGTTGAAAACAAGACCTAATACTATCCCAGAATGAACTACAAAAATGTTGCTTTATAAATTACATACTGTGATATCGGCAACCTCTTTTTCCATACAGTAAGTTATTAAAGACAGTTCATTATAACCTCCGATATACTAGGCAGTGAGGACAGTCAGAGTTGACCTACCTTCTGAGACGTAGACAAAGGGCTTGTTCTTCACAGAGAGAAGAGTTAGCAGGTTGAAGAACAGAGCTACAAAGGTCCCCACCAACAGACGACCCGTGTGCACCTCAGGCTGCTCCACGAATCTCTCCACACTCTCCTTCAGGATGACACCATGCTCAACCATACGATCAACAAGACACTCTTCTTTAAGAAGTACCATATGATCAACCAGACACTCTTCATACGATCTACAAGACACTCTTCTTTAAGAAGTACCATACGATCAAGACACTCTTCTTTAAGAAGTACACCATGCTCAACCATACGATCAACAATACACTTTTCTTTAAGTACACCATGCTCAACCATACGATCTACAAGACACTCTTCTTTAAGAAGTACACCATGCTCAACCATACGATCAACAAGACACTCTTCTTTAAGAAGTACACCATGCTCAACCATACGATCTACAAGACACTCTTCTTTAAGAAGTACACCATGCTCAACCATACGATCAACAAGACACTCTTCTTTAAGAAGTACACCATGCTCAACCATACGATCTACAAGACACTCTTCTTTAAGAAGTACACCATGCTCAACCATACGATCTACAAGACACTCTTCTCTAAGAAGTACCATACGATCTACAAGACACTCTTCTTTAAGAAGTACCCTACGATCTACAAGACACTCTTCTTTAAGAAGTACACCATGCTCAACCATACAATCTACAAGACACTCTTCTTTAAGAAGTACACCATGCTCAACCATACAATCTACAAGACACTCTTCTTTAAGAAGTACACCATGCTCAACCATACAATCTACAAGACACTCTTCTTTAAGAAGTACCATCCGATCTACAAGACACTCTTCTTTAAGAAGTACCATCCGATCTACAAGACACTCTTCTTTAAGAAGTACCATACGATCTACAAGACTCTCTTCTTTAAGAAGTACCATACGATCTACAAGACTCTCTTCTTTAAGAAAAACCACCATTATTCATCCGTGACGCATAAGCAACATTCTCACATCCTACCTTTTCTCCTACGGCGAATAGAAACTCCTCCACAGTGACAGTAGCTTCAGTAACACACCTAAAGCCGTGCCGAAGTGACAGGAACGGCGTCCCCATGTGGGTCGCCATCCCCGCCAAAACCAAGGTAATTTCGACACAAAAAACAATATACTTAATTCTACCACAACAACTATATAAAAATAATGATGACCTTATAAATGCAAAGGAGTAAAAAACAGATACCACCAAGAAAAGGAAACGTAAAAGATATCTAACTCTACACAACACTCGCACTCACTCACACAACTCCCAGCATGCACCAAACACTCCCAGCATGCAGAGAGAGACAGAGATACAGAGAGAGACAGAGATACAGAGAGACAGACACAGAGGGAGACAGAGATACAGAGAGAGACAGAGATATAGAGAGAGACAGAGATACAGAGAGACAGACACAGAGATACACAGAGATACAGAGAGAGACAGAGATACAGAGAGACAGTCACAGAGAGAGACAGAGATACAGAGAGACAGACACAGAGATACACAGAGATACAGAGAGAGACAGAGATACAGAGAGAGACAGAGATACAGAGAGACAGACACAGAGAGAGAGAGACACAGAGAGCGAGAGAGAGAGAGAGAGAGAGAGACACACAGAGAGAGAAAGAGACACAGAGAGAGAGAGAGACACAGAGAGACAGAGAGAGAGACAGAGAGAGACACAGAGAGGGAGAGACACAGAGAGACAGAGAGAGAGACACAGAGAGAGAGAAAGAGACACAGAGAGAGAGAGAGAGAGAGAGAGAGAGAGAGAGAGAGAGACAGAGAGACAGAGAGAGAGACAGAGAGGGAGAGACAGAGAGGGAGAGACAGAGAGACAGAGAGAGACACAGAGAGGGAGAGACACAGAGAGACAGGGAGAGACACAGAGAGGGAGAGACACAAAGAGACACACAGAGACACAGAGAGTGGTAGAGATGGAAAGAAGAAAAGACAGAGAGAGACACAGAGAGGGAGAGACGCAGAGAGACAGGGAGTGACACAGAGAGGGAGAGACACAAAGAGACACACAGAGACACAGAGAGTGTTAGAGATGGAAAGAAGAACAGACAGAGAGAGACAGTGCTCTGTGGAAGTAAATAAACGGCTTGTGTCTGCATTATTTCAGCTGGACTACAGTTTGACACAATCAACCTCTCATAATGATCTGCTGTGATTAACAAGCTGCAATCATGGGAAGAGCATAAATGAATCCCCAGTCAGTCATTCACACAGACACACACACAAACACACACTGATAACCTCTCCCCTGTGTGAGCCCTGGGTAGAAGTGTCAGTCAGTCAGTCAGGGATAAGAAGGCAGGAGAGAAAGGGCAGAATCAGAGGCTGTGTCCCAAAAGCTGACCATGACTCCATTTTGCTGATCCCTGCCTACAGACAGAAACTAAAACAAGAAGCTCCCACGATGAGGTCTGTCCAACGCTGGTCCGACCAAGCTGATTCCACACTCCAAGACTGCTTCCATCACGTGTACTGGGACATGTTTCGTACTGCGTCAGACAACAACATTGACGAATACGCTGATTCGGTGTGCGAGTTCATTAGAACGTGCGTTGAAGATGTCGTTCCCATAGCAACGATTAAAACATTCCCAAACCAGAAACCGTGGATTGATGGCAGCATTCGCGTGAAACTGAAAGTGCGAACCACTGCTTTTAATCAGGGCAAGGTGACTGGTAACATGACCGAATACAAACAGTGCAGCTATTCCCTCCGTAAGGCTATCAAACAAGCTAAGCGTCAGTATAGAGACAAAGTAGAATCTCAATTCAACGGCTCAGACCCAAGAGGTATGTGGCAGGGTCTACAGTCAATCACGGACCAGAAGAAAACCAGCCCAGTCACGGACCAGGATGTCTTGCTCCCAGGCAGACTAAATAACTTTTTTGCCCGCTTTGAGGACAATACAGTGCCACTGACACGGCCTGCAACGAAAACATGCGGTCTCTCCTTCACTGCAGCCGAGGTGAGTAAAACATTTAAACGTGTTAACCCTCGCAAGGCTGCAGGCCCAGACGGCATCCCCAGCCGCGCCCTCAGAGCATGCGCAGACCAGCTGGCTGGTGTGTTTATGGACATATTCAATCAATCCCTATACCAGTCTGCTGTTCCCACATGCTTCAAGAGGGCCACCATTGTTCCTGTTCCCAAGAAAGCTAAGGTAACTGAGCTAAACGACTACCGCCCCGTAGCACTCACTTCTGTCATCATGAAGTGCTTTGAGAGACTAGTCAAGGACCATATCACCTCCACCCTACCTGACACCCTAGACCCACTCCAATTTGCTTACCGCCCAAATAGGTCCACAGACGACGCAATCTCAACCACACTGCACACTGCCCTAACCCATCTGGACAAGAGGAATACCTATGTGAGAATGCTGTTCATCGACTACAGCTCGGCATTTAACACCATAGTACCCTCCAAGCTCGTCATCAAGCTCGAGACCCTGGGTCTCGACCCCGCCCTGTGCAACTGGGTACTGGACTTCCTGACGGGCCGCCCCCAGGTGGTGAGGGTAGGCAACAACATCTCCACCCCGCTGATCCTCAACACTGGGCCCCACAAGGGTGCGTTCTGAGACCTCTCATGTACTCCCTGTTCACCCACGACTGCGCGGACACGCACGCCTCCAACTCAATCATCAAGTTTGCGGACGACACAACAGTGGTAGGCTTCATTACCAACAACGACGAGATGGCCTACAGGGAGGAGGTGAGGGCCCTCGGAGTGTGGTGTCAGGACAATAACCTCACACTCAACGTCAACAAAACTAAGGAGATGATTGTGGACTTCAGGAAACAGCAGAGGGAACACCCCCCTATCCACATCGATGGAACAGTAGTGGAGAGGGTAGTAAGTTTTATGTTCCTCGGCATGCACATCACAGACAAACTGAATTGGTCCACTCACACAGACAGCATCGTGAAGAAGGCGCAGCAGCGCCTCTTCAACCTCAGGAGGCTGAAGAAATTCGGCTTGTCACCAAAAGCACTCACAAACTTCTACAGATGCACAATCGAGAGCATCCTGGCGGGCTGTATCACCGCCTGGTACGGCAACTGCTCCGCCCACAACCGTAAGGCTCTCCAGAGGGTAGTGAGGTCTGCACAACGCATCACCGGGTGCAAACTACCTGCCCTCCAGGACACCTACACCACCCGATGTTACAGGAAGGCCATAAAGACCATCAAGGACAACACCCACCCGAGCCACTGCCTGTTCACCCCGCTATCATCCAGAAGGCGAGGTCAGTACAGGTGCATCAAAGCTGGGACCGAGAGACTGAAAAACAGCTTCTATCTCAAGGCCATCAGACTGTTAAACAGCAACCACTAACATTGAGTGGCTGCTGCCAACACACTGACTCAACTCCAGCCACTTTAATAATGGGAATTGATGGGAAATTATGTAAAATATATCACTAGCCACTTTAAACAATGCTACCTAATATAATGTTTACATACCCTAAATTATTCATCTCATATGTATACGTATATACTGTACTCTATATCATCTACTGCATCCTTATGTAATACATGTATCACTAGCCACTTTAACTATGCCACTTTGTTTACATACTCATCTCATATGTATATACTGTACTCAATACCATCTACTGTATCTTGCCTATGCTGCTCTGCACCATCACTCATTCATATCTTTATGTACATGTTCTTTATCCCCTTACACTGTGTGTAAGAAATTAGTTTTGGAATTGTTAGTTAGAATACTTGTTGGTTATTACTGCATTGTCGGAACTAGAAGCACAAGCATTTCGCTACACTCGCATTAACATCTGCTAACCATCTGCTAACCACTACCACAGTAGTGTACTATATAGGGAATAGTCTATTGGCCCTGCTAAACAGTAGTGTACTATATAGGGAATAGTCTATGGGCCCTGCTCAACAGTAGTGTACTATATAGGGAATAGTCTATGGGCCCTGCTCAACAGTAGTGTACTATATAGGGAATAGTCTATGGGCCCTGCTCAACAGTAGTGTACTATATAGGGAATAGTCTATGGGCCCTGCTCAACAGTAGTGTACTATATAGGGAATAGTCTATGGGCCCTGCTAAACAGTAGTGTACTATTTAGGGAATAGTCTATGGGCCCTGCTCAAGAGTAGTGTACTATATAGGGAATAGTCTATGGGCCCTGCTCAACAGTAGTGTACTATATAGGGAATAGTCTATGGGCCCTGCTCAACAGTAGTGTACTATATAGGGAATAGTCTATGGGCCCTGCTCAACAGTAGTGTACTATATAGGGAATAGTCTATGGGCCCTGCTCAACAGTAGTGTACTATATAGGGAATAGTCTATGTGCCCTGCTCAACAGTAGTGTACTATTTAGGGAATAGTCTATGGGCCCTGCTCAACAGTAGTGTACTATATAGGGAATAGTCTATAGTCCCTGCTAAACAGTAGTGTACTATATAGGGAATAGTCTATGGGCCCTGCTCAACAGTAGTGTACTATATAGGGAATAGTCTATGGGCCCTGCTCAACAGTAGTGTACTATATAGGGAATAGTCTATGGGCCCTGCTAAACAGTAGTGTACTATTTAGGGAATAGTCTATGGGCCCTGCTCAACAGTAGTGTACTATATAGGGAATAGTCTACGGGCCCTGCTCAACAGTAGTGTACTATATAGGGAATAGTCTATGGGCCCTGCTCAACAGTAGTGTACTATATAGGGAATAGTCTATGGGCCCTGCTCAACAGTAGTGTACTATATAGGGAATAGTCTATGGGCCCTGCTCAACAGTAGTGTACTATTTAGGGAATAGTCTATAGGCCCTGCTCAACAGTAGTGTACTATATAGGGAATAGTCTATGGGCCCTGCTCAACAGTAGTGTACTATATAGGGAATAGTCTTTGGGCCCTGCTCAACAGTAGTGTACTATATAGGGAATAGTCTATGGGCCCTGCTCAACAGTAGTGTACTATATAGGGAATAGTCTTTGGGCCCTGCTCAACAGTAGTGTACTATATAGGGAATAGTCTATGGGCCCTGCTCAACAGTAGTGTACTATATAGGGAATAGTCTATGGGCCCTGCTCAACAGTAGTGTACTATATAGGGAATAGTCTATGGGCCCTGCTCAACAGTAGTGTACTATATAGGGAATAGTCTACGGGCCCTGCTCAACAGTAGTGTACTATATAGGGAATAGTCTATTGGCCCTGCTAAACAGTAATGTACTATTTAGGGAATAGTCTATGGGCCCTGCTCAACAGTAGTGTACTATATAGGGAATAGTCTATGGGCCCTGCTCAACAGTAGTGTACTATATAGGGAATAGTCTATAGGCCCTGCTCAACAGTAGTGTACTATATAGGGAATAGTCTATGGACCCTGCTCAACAGTAGTGTACTATATAGGGAATAGTCTATGGGCCCTGCTCAACAGTAGTGTACTATATAGGAAATAGTCTATAGGCCCTGCTAAACAGTAGTGTACTATATAGGGAATAGTCTATGGGCCCTGCTCAACAGTAGTGTACTATATAGGAAATAGTGTGCCATTTGGGACACAGTCATAGGCTGATTTAGAGGAAGAGTTTAATTGCTTAAGCAATTTGCTGTATGTATGTCCTACGGCAGAGTTCATTCCATCCTACCATGCAGAAAAATAACACAGAAAATGTAGTTTTGCATCTTTCCTTAATCCAGTAAACATGAATTTATTGCCTAATCACTCAATCACTGCTATAAAGCAGGCTTTGTTGGCAGTTTAGACACAACTACAGTGTTTTTGTCTATGATTTTGTGTTTTCGTCTATGGATCTTATTGAGTGAAGGAAGAAATTGCTTTGAATGTCTGCGCAAGATGGATAACGGCATTCGTATGACTGTCAGCCGTGAATGAGTTCTATTGTGAGTTTGTTTCCACAGTGCATGTTTGGTTGAATTGTTTAGAAAAGCCTTAATCTCTGTGTCTTGTATGGTGTTGTCTGGTGTGGTGTCGGGGTTAAAGAGTCTAGCTGCTGACTCTATTCATCCTTACCCATCTGCCACAGGAGAGGGAGGGGAAGAGTGGGTAAAGGGAGAGAGAGACAGAGTCACACTTGCTAGATAGAGGGACGGAGAGGGAGGGACCGTGCAGAGAGGGGTGGCAGAGGGAGAGGGAGAGAAAGAGAGGGGTGGAGAGAGGGAGAAAGAGAGGGAAGGAGAGAGGGAGAGAACGAGAGGGAAGGACAGAGGGACAGAAAGAGAGGGAAGGAGAGGGAGAGAATGAGAGGGAAGGACAGAGGGAGAAAGAGAGGGAAGGAGAGAAGGAGAGAAAGAGAGGGAAGGAGAGAGGGAGAGAAAGAGAGGGAAGGAGAGAGGGAGAGAAAGAGAGGGAAGGAAAGAGGGAGAAAGAGAGGGAAGGAGAGAGGGAGAGCAAGAGAGGGAAGGAGAGATGGAGAAAGAGAGGGAAGGAGAGGGAGAGAAAGAGAGGGAAGGAGAGGGAGAGAAAGAGAGGGAAGGAGAGAGGGAGAAAGAGAGGGAAGGAGAGAGGGAGAGAGAGAGAGGGAAGGAGAGAGGGAGAAAGAGAGGGAAGGACAGAGGGAGAAAGAGAGGGAAGGAGAGAGGGATGGAAAGAGAGGGACGGAGAGAGGGACAGAAAGAGAGGGAAGGAGAGAGGGACAGAAAGAGAGGGAAGGAGAGAGGGACAGAAAGAGAAAGAGAGGGACAGAAAGAGAGGGAAGGAGAGAGGGACAGAAAGAGAGGGAAGGAGAGAGGGACAGAAAGAGAGGGAAGGAGAGAGGGACAGAAAGAGAGGGAAGGAGAGAGGGACAGAAAGAGAGGGTAGGAGAGAGGGACAGAAAGAGAGGGAAGGAGAGAGGGACAGAAAGGGAAGGGGAGAGAGGGACAGAAGAGAGGGAAGGAGAGGGACAGAAAGAGAGGGAAGGAGAGAGGGACAGGGAAAGAGAGGGAAGGAGAGAGGGACAGAAAGAGAGGGACAGGAGAGAGGGACAGAAAGAGAGGGGAAAGAGAGGAGAGGGACAGAAAGAGAGGGAAGAGGAGAGAGGGAAGGAGAGAGAGGAAGGAGAGAGGGACAGAGGGGAGAAGGAGGAGAGAGGGACAGAAAAGAGAGGGAAGGAACAGAAAGAGAGGGACGAGAGGGAAGGAGAGAGAGAAAAAGAGAGGGAAGGAGAGAGGGAAGGAGAGAGAGAAAAAGAGAGGGAAGGAGAGAGGGACAGAAAGAGAGGGACAGAAAGAGAGGGACAGAAAGAGAGGGAAGGAGAGAGGGACAGAAAGAGAAGGTAGGAGAGAGGGACAGAAAGAGAGGGAAGGAGAGAGGGACGGAAAGAGAGGGAAGGAGAGAGGGACAGAAAGAGAGGGACAGAAAGAGAGGGAAGGAGAGAGGGACAGAAAGAGAGGGTAGGAGAGAGGGACAGAAAGAGAGGGAAAGAGAGAGGGAGAGAGAGAGAAGGTAGGAGAGAGGGACAGAAAGAGAGGGTAGGAGAGAGGGACAGAAAGAGAGGGAAGGAGAGAGGAACAGAAAGAGAGGGACAGAACGAGAGGGAAGGAGAGAGAGAAAAAGAGAGGGAAGGAGAGAGAGAAAAAGAGAGGGAAGGAGAGAGGGACAGAAAGAGAGGGACAGAAAGAGAGGGACAGAAAGAGAGGGAAGGAGAGAGAGAAAAAGAGAGGGAAGGAGAGAGGGACAGAAAGAGAGGGAAGGAGAGAGGGACAGAAAGAGAGGGAAGGAGAGAGGGACAGAAAGAGAAGGTAGGAGAGAGGGACAGAAAGAGAGGGAAGGAGAGAGGGACGGAAAGAGAGGGAAGGAGAGAGGGACAGAAAGAGAGGGACAGAAAGAGAGGGAAGGAGAGAGGGACAGAAAGAGAGGGTAGGAGAGAGGGACAGAAAGAGAGGGAAAGAGAGAGGGAGAGAGAGAGAAGGTAGGAGAGAGGGACAGAAAGAGAGGGTAGGAGAGAGGGACAGAAAGAGAGGGAAGGAGAGAGGAACAGAAAGAGAGGGACAGAAAGAGAGGGAAGGAGAGAGAGAAAAAGAGAGGGAAGGAGAGAGGGAAGGAGAGAGAGAAAAAGAGAGGGAAGGAGAGAGGGACAGAAAGAGAGGGACAGAAAGAGAGGGACAGAAAGAGAGGGAAGGAGAGAGAGAAAAAGAGAGGGAAGGAAAGAGAGAGAAAGAGAGGGGAGGAGAGAGGGAAAGAAAGAGAGGGAAGGAGAGAGGGAGACATCAAGAAAGAGGAATAGATGAAGGAATAACCAGAGGGGAGAGAGAGAGATAAACAGAAAGAGGAAGAATAAAGAGAGGAGAGAAAGAGAGAGAAAACAAGAGAGAAGGGGGGGTTGAAAAAGGAGCAAAAGACAGAGGGAGAAAGAGAGAAAGACCGGGGAGAGAGGGATGAAAAGACACAGAGAAACCATGCATCTGTTCTGTCCACTGACTCCTCTGTCTGATCCGTTCTGTGTTCATGTTCACTGACTCCTCTGTCTGATCCGTTCTGTGTTCATGATCACTGACTCCTCTGTCTGATCCGTTCTGTGTTCATGTTCACTGACTCCTCTGTCTGAACAACAGGGCCAGATGGAGGACAGAGATCCTTCAGAGGAACAAGAACCTCTCTTTCTGTTTCTTTCACTTCTTCTCTTGGAGTTTCAGTCCAAGACCCACAAAGTACTTCAGGGTATAGGCCTGGCACTTTGATTCCACACAATACTGTTCCACATAACCCCTCGCTGGAGTCGCTAGCTAAGAATTTAAAGCTAACCGCTGAGGTGACATGTTTTTTTGGGAGGTGGGTGGGAAAGGAAACGAAAACACCATAAATCTATGTCCCTGTTTGTTGTGGCCTTGACAGGACCAATGATTTCCCCCTGGGTTCCTGATTGTCTGCTAAGGACTCTTTGGGATTTTCCTGCCCCAGCAAGGTGACCCCAAACCTGGGTAGGATTTCACCTGGAACCACCCTGCTGGTTCTACACAAAAAAGACCTCTTGGGTTGATATTTTATGCCCCAATAAGAGTTTGTTTCCTATACATTAATGTCAACTTTAAAGCAGCGGGTGGCTGGGTGATAAACTGCTGGGTTTACACTAACGGTGGCGATTCAACATGTAGAATCGTCAGGAAATGAATAGAAAATTACAGCCGGTGTTCTGTGGTCAGAGGTGTGTGTTCAGCCTATGTGACAGAAACTGTGTCCACAGTCAGTCAGTCAGTCAGTCAGTCAGTCAGTCAGTCAGTCAGTCAGTCAGTCAGAGTGGTGAGTGGTGAGTGAGTGAGTGAGTGAGTGAGTGAGTGAGTGAGTGGTGAGTGGAGTGGTGGTGGTGGTGGTGGTGGTGGTGAGTGGTGAGTGAGTGGTGGTGGTGGTGGTGGTGGTGGTGGTGGTGGTGGTGGTGGTGGTGGTGAGTGGTGAGTGAGTGGTGGTGGTGGTGGTGAGTGAGTGGTGAGTGAGTGGTGAGTGAGTGAGTGGTGAGTGGTGAGTGAGTGGTGAGTGGTGGTGAGTGAGTGAGTGAGTGGTGGTGGTGAGTGGTGGTGAGTGGTGGTGGTGAGTGGTGGTGGTGGTGGTGGTGAGTGAGTGGTGGTGAGTGGTGGTGAGTGGTGAGTGGTGGTGAGTGGTGGTGGTGAGTGGTGAGTGGTGGTGGTGAGTGGTGAGTGAGTGGTGGTGGTGGTGGTGAGTGAGTGGTGGTGGTGGTGGTGAGTGGTGGTGGTGGTGAGTGGTGAGTGGTGGTGAGTGGTGGTGAGTGGTGGTGGTGGTGAGTGGTGGTGAGTGAGTGAGTGAGTGAGTGGTGGTGGTGAGTGAGTGAGTGAGTGAGTGAGTGAGTGAGTGAGTGAGTGAGTGAGTGAGTGAGTGAGTGAGTGAGTGAGTGAGTGTGTGTGTGTGTGTGTGTGTGTGTGTGTGTCTGTCTCTACCGGGCCAGTCACACCCAAGACAAGACCAATAGAACTAGTCCTTGGTAACTGTGGGTAAACAATGGGAAATCAAAGCCTGCAGACCACAATCATTATAGAATCCTGGATCTAATCCCAGAGGCCGACCCAAAACAAAGTTGCGGCAGAAGAGGTAGATGGAGACCCGCCCCCGCCCGGCAAATCTAACCACAAATCCATTTTGCCCCTACTGTCCTACAGGCAGAAAGTCAAACAGGATGTTCCCATGACAAGAACTATTCAACGCTGGTCTGACCAATTGGAATCCACGCTTCAAGATTGTTTTGATCACGTGGACTGGGAAATGATCCGGGCAGCCTCAGAGAATTACATTGATTTATACGCTTTCGGTGAGCGAGTTTATAAGGAAGTGCATTGGAGATGTTGTACCCAGTGTGACTATTTAAACCTTCCCGAACCAGAAACTGTGGATAGATGGCAGCATCCGAGCAAGACTGAAAGCACACACCACTACATTTAACCACGGACAGATGACTGGGAATATGGCTGAATTTAAACAGTGTTGTCTTTCCCTCCGCAAGGCATTCAAACAAGTGAAATGTCGGTATAGAGACAAAGTGGAGTCGCAATTCAACGGCTCAGTCACGAGACATTTGTGGCAGGGTCTACAGGCAATTACGGACTACAAAAAAGAAAACCAGCCACATCACAGACACCGATGTCCTGCTTCCAGACAAAATAAACACCTTTGCCCACCTCGAGGATAATACAGTGCCACCAATGCAGCCCGCTACTAAGGACTGCGGGGCCCCCCTATCCTTCTCCGTGGCTGACATTTAAGACATTTAAACGTGTTAACCCTCGCAAGGCTAGGATCATATCACCTCCACCCTACCTGATACCCTAGACCCACTTCAATTTGCATACCGCCCCAATAGGTCCACAGAAGATGCAATCACCATCACACTGCCCTATCCCATCTGGACAAGAGTAATACCTATGTAAGTATGCTGTTCATTGACTACAGCTCAGCATTTAACACCATAGTTCCCTCAAAAATCATCATTAAGTTTGAGACCCTGGGTCTCAACCCCGCCCTGTGAAACTGGGTCCTGGACTTTCTGACGGGCCGCCCCCAGGTGCTGAAGGTAGGAAACAACATCTACACTTTGCTGATCTTCAACATCCGGGGCCCCACGAGAACGTGCTCAGCCCCCTCCTGTACTCCCTGTTCACCCATGACTGCGTGGCCATGCATGCCTCCAACTCAATCATCAAGTTTGCAGACGACACAACAGTAGTGGGCTTGAATACCAACAATGATGAGACAACCTACAGGGAGGAGGTGAGGGCCCTCGGAGTGTGGTGTCAGGAAAACAACCTCTCACTCAACGTCAACAAAATAAAGGAGATGATCGTGGACTTCAGGAAACAGCAGAGGGAGCACCCCCTATCCACATCGACGGGACAGTAGTGGAGACGGTGGAGATTTTAAGTTCCTCTGCGTACACATCACGGACAAATTGAAATGGTCCACCCACACAGACAGTGTGGTGAAGAAGGCTTGTCACCTGAAACCCTCAAACCTTTACAAATGCAAAATTGAGAGCATCCTCCTGGTACGGCAACTGCACCGCCCACAACCGCAAGGCTCTCCAAAGACTTGATCTGATTTGAGGGTGGTGCGGTCTGCACAACGCATCACCGGTGGCAAACTACCTGCCCTCCAGGACACCTACAGCACCCGATGTCACAGGAAGGCCAAAAATATCATCAAGGACAACAGCCACTCGAGCCACTGCCTGTTCCCCCCACTTCCATCCAGAAGGTGAGGTCAGTACAGGTGCATGAAAGCTGGGAACGAGAGACTGAAAAACAGCTTCTATCTCAAGGCCATCAGACCATTAAACAGTCATCACTAACACAGAGAGGCTGCTGCCTACATACAGACTCGAAATCATTGGACACTTTAATAAATGGATCACTAGTCACTTTAATAATGCCACTTTAATAATGTTTACATATCTTACCTTGCTCATCTCACATGTATATACTGTATTTTATACCATCTATTGTATCTTGCCTATGCTGCTCGGTCATCGCTTATACATATATTTATATGTACATATTCTTATTCCATCCCATGGAATTGTTAATTACTTGTTAGATATTACTGCACTGCCGGAACTAGAGGCACAAGCATTTCGCTACACTCGTATTAACATCTGCTAACCATGTGTATCAGACCTATAAAATTTGATTTGATTTGATTTTCATACAGACACACACAGATAGACACACTGACTGTTAACAACACTAAAAAACGATTACACACTACAGCAAAGTAAACAAAATCAAACACTTTCCAAACCAAACCACAGAACAACAGAGCACAGCTAATAGTAATTTAAATGAAATGTAATGTTGACAGTAAATAGCCACGGAAGTATACAGTATCTCCTAACTA
>NW_027014918.1:184730-196692 GCF_036934945.1 Oncorhynchus masou masou | reverse complement strand
ACTATGCACAGTTATATCTGATTGTAGAGGTAATGCAGTATGCACGGTTATGTCTGATAGTAGAGGTAATGCAGTATGCATGGTTATTTGTGATATTAAAGGTAATGTACTATGCATGGTTATGCGTGATATTAAAGGTAATGCAGTATGCATGAAGTTATGTCTGATACAAGAGGTAATGCACTATGCATGGTTATGTCTGCTAGTAGAGCTAATGTACTATGCACAGTTATATCCTGATTGTAGAGTAATGCAGTATGCTGCGGTTATGTCTGATAGTAGAGGTAATGCAGTATGCCAGGTTATTTGTGATATTAAGGTAATGTACTATGCATGGTTATGCGTGATATTAAAGGTAATGCAGTATGCATGGCTATATCTGATAGTAGAGGTATGCACGGTTATGTCTGATAGTAGAGGTAATGCAGTATGCACGGTTATGTGTGATATTAAAAGTAATGCACTATGCATGGTTATGCGTGATATTATAGGTAATGCACTATGCATGGTTATGCATGTTAATAATGGTAATGCACCATGCATGGTTATGCGTGATATTAAAGGTAATGCACCATGCCCGGTTGTGTGATAGAGACTATGCATGGTTATGCGTGATATTAAAGGTAATGCACTATGCATGCTTATGTGTGATATTAAAGGTAATGCAGTATGCATGGTTGTGTGATAGAGGTAATGCACCATGCATGGTTATGCGTGATATTAAAGGTAATGCAGTATGCATGGTTATGCCTGATACCAGAAGTAATGCAGTATGCACAGTTATGCCTGATACAAGAGGTAATGCAGTATGCATGGTTATGTCTGATAGTAGAGGTAATGCACTATGCATGGTTATGCGTGATATTAAAGGCAGTGCACTATGCATGGTTATGTGTGATATTAAAGGTAATGCAGCATGAATGGTTATGCGTGATACTAAAGGTAATGCACGATGCATGGTCATGCATGATATTAAAGGTAATGCGTGATATTAAAGGTAATGCAGTATGCATGGTTGTGTGATAGTAGATGTAATGCACTATGCATGGTTATGTGTGATATTAAAGGTAATGCACTATGCATGGTTATGTCTGCTAGTAGAGCTAATGTACTATGCATGGTTGTGTGATAATAGAGGTAATGCACCATGCATGGTTATGCGCGATAGTAGAGGTAATGAAGTATGCATGGCTATGTCTGATAGTAGAGGTAATGCACTATGCATGGTTATGCGTGATAGTAGAGGTAATGAAGTATGCATGGCTATGTCTGATAGTAGAGGTAATGCACTATGCATGGTTATGCGTGATAGTAGAGGTAACACAGTATACATACAGCATGCTTCCACCGAGCACAAGCATCAAGCCTATATCAGTGAAAATTGAGGATCATTACTCTGTGTCAGTATGTGTTGCTGACCGTCTTCGTCAGGCTCCTACTGGAAATGACATGTCTCCAGTTTTTCTATCCACAGACATTCATGTAAGGAGTAAATAAAAGATGCCCTAGACGGGTCCATGTTGTGTTCCGTGTCATGTCGAGTTGCCATATTGCCTGGATGGCTTTGGCTTTTATTTCTTCATGTTGGTGTAAGCTAGATGTAGAATGGATACAGTGCATTCGGAAAGTATTCAAACCCCTTGACTTTTACACATTTTGTTACGGCCTTACTCTAAAATAGAAAACAGAAATACCTTATGTACATAAGCATTCAGACCCTTTGCTAGGAGTCATAAAATTGAGCTCAGGCACATGTTTTCCATTGATCATCTTTGAGATGTTTCTTCAACTTGATTGGTAAATTCAAATGATTGGACATGATTTGGAAAGGCCAGACCTGTCTATATAAGTTCCCACAGTTGACAGTGCATGTCAGAGAAGAAACCAAGCCATGAGGTCGAAGGTATTGTCCGTAGAGCTTCGAGACAGGATTGTGTGGAGGCACCGATCTGGGGAAGGGTACAAAATAATTCTGCAGCATTGAAGGGCCCCAAGAACACAGTGGCCTCCATCTTTCTTAAATGGAAGACGTTTAGAACCACCAAGACTCTTCCTAGAGCTGGCCGCCCGGCTAAATTGAGCAACCGGGGGAGAAGGGCCTTGGTCAGGGAGGTGACCAAGAACCCTCTGTGGAGATGGCAGAACCTTCCAGAAGGACAACCATCTCTGCATCTTCTACCAATCAGGCCTTTATGGTAGAATGGCCAGACGGGAGCCACTCCTCAGTAAAAGGCACCGGATAGCCTGCTTGGAGTTTGCCGAATGGCACCTAAAGACTCAAATCATGAGAAACAAGATTAAACACTTTGGCCTTAAGTGTCACGTCTTGAGGAAACCTGGCACCATCCCTTCAGTGAAGTATGGTGGTGGCAGCATCATGCTGTAGGGATGTTTTTCAGCAGCAGGGACTGGGATATTAGTCAGCATCGAGGGAAAGATGAACGGAACAAAGTACTGAGAGATCCTTCATGAAAACCTGTTACAGAGCGCTCAAGACCTCAGACTGGGGGCGAAGTTTCACCTTCCAACAGGACAACGACACTAAGAACACAGCCAAGACAACGCAGGAGTGGCCCGGGACAAGTCTCTGAATGTCCTTGAGTGGCCCAGCTAGAGCCCGGACTTGAACCTGATCTAACATCTCTGGAAAGACCTGAAAATAGCTGTGCAGCAACGCTCCCCATCCAACCTGTTTTTGCTTTGTCATTATGGGGTATTGTGTGTAAATTGATGAGGGGGGAAAACACAATTTAATCCATTTTAGAATAAGGCTGTAATGTAACAAAATGTGGAAAAGGTAAAGGGGTCTGAATACTTTCCGAATGCACTGTATGTTGTTGTATAGGCAGAATGCCAGGGCATGGGGTAAATATGTCCTGATTTCCCCGGGGTTAACGTACCGTGGAATACTCCCGAAATCTTCTGTTCCCTCTGTCTTCGACCTGGGAGTGTTTTTTTAATCATACATGCAGCTATATGAGATTACTGTTTGCTTTTTCGGTGGCACTATGTCAAACTATCATACATTGTATATCTCTGGCGTGTTACTCTGTCCTGCTAATAAAGCTCGTTTGAAATTCAACATTGGAATATTGGCCTGTGTGCTTGCTCTGTGTTTTTGTTATCCATGCCTGAAGTTCTGCTCATTGGAATAATGAAGCAATTCTATTAATATTTGGTCCTGGGATAAACCTGGAATACTCTTGATATACTGGTGTAATACTCCTGGAACACCAGTGGAATAGCCTTATGGGTCAAACGCAGATATCAAATAGTACTCACCCTCCGGATCTCCTCTTGCCCCCGCGGCCCGGCATGGCTCCGCCCATCCTCACTTGGCCCGCCCCCACCACCGCCCCCGGCATAGTAACGGGCCCCGGCAACTCACTGCCCATCTCTGGAACAGAGGGCAGAGAAAGGTACCACATGAGGACATGGCATTAGACAGTGTGACATTGTGACTGTATTACAGCTGCATTAATATTACCCTGAAAGCGTGGACATGGCCATGTGGTACCTGAACCTCCACAAGAACATGCCATGGTGGCTCTTCTGCTGTTTTCAATGGAGCCAAAATCCAGCCTGTTTTAGGACACAGAAAGACTGAATATGGCGCTCCGTGTCGTGCTGGGTGGTGAGCTGAAGCACATTGCGTGCCAAATCACAATTTCTCTCTGTGCCTTTCCTTCTCCCAGGCCTACCAACTCACCCCTCTCTCTGGTCTACTCATTCACTCCATCAGCCAGATGTTATGGATATGCTAAACAAACCCCTTCTCTGCCCCAGTGCTTCCAGCAGTTCTGTTAATATTTGATACAAGCTAACGTTTCCCCCCTCCTCTCCCCCTTTCCTATCCTTCCCTCTCTGTCTCCTTCACGAGCTTCTACTTTTCTCTGTCTTGAAAACCCCCAGCTGCAATGCAGACCCCAGCAAAGAAACAACCAACTAATTCATTCATTCATGAAGTAGCCTAGAGGTATGTAAACAACACTTCAACTCATACATGCATAATAACTAGTGCTCAGGAGGTGGCAGCCAGACATAGCATGGCATACTGTGGTTCTAGGTGAGAACACAGTGTCTGCCTACAGGAGGCTAGGCTGAGAGGACAGCCTGGACACACAGCGTCTGCCTACAGGAGGCTAGGGCTGGAGAGGACAGCCTGGACACACAGCGTCTGCCTACAGGAGGCTAGGGCTGGAGAGGACAGCCTGGACACACAGCATCTGCCTACAGGAAGCTAGGGCTGGAGAGGACAGCCTGGACACACAGCCTGCCTACAGGAGGCTAGGGCTGGAGAGGACAGCCTGGACACACAGCGTCTGCCTACAGGAGACTAGGGCTGGAGAGGACAGCCTGGACACACAGCGTCTGCCTACAGGAGGCTAGGGCTGGAGAGGACAGCCTGGACACACAGCGTCTGCCTACAGGAGGCTAGGGCTGGAGAGGACAGCCTGGACACACAGCGTCTGCCTACAGGAGGCTAGGGCTGGAGAGGACAGACAGGACACACAGCATCTGGCTACAGGAGGCTAGGGCTGGAGAGGACAGCCTGGACACACAGCGTCTGCCTACAGGAGGCTAGGGCTGAAGAGGACAGACAGGACACACAGCATCTGGCTACAGGAGGCTAGGGCTGGAGAGGACAGCCTGGACACACAGCGTCTGCCTACAGGAGGCTAGGGCTGGAGAGGACAGACAGGACACACAGCGTCTGGCTACAGGAGGCTAGGGCTGGAGAGGACAGCCTGGACACACAGCGTCTGCCTACAGGAGGCTAGGGCTGGAGAGGACAGACAGGACACACAGCATCTGGCTACAGGAGGCTTGGGCTGGAGAGGACAGCCAGGACACACAGCATCTGGCTACAGGAGGCTTGGGCTGGAGAGGACAGCCTGGACACACAGCATCTGGCTACAGGAGGCTTGGGCTGGAGAGGACAGCCAGGGTTTCTCCTATCATTACTTAGGAGCAGCGCCACCATGTCTAGTAGCAGCATTCCCTGTGTAGCTTCTTCAATCCACCCAAAGACATCATAATATCACTGGCTCTCACAACAAAACACAACAAACATGGATTATAGCCTATCGCATAATCTGACAAATAGGTTTGTTACTGGGATAAGAGGAGATTAATGCATTGTGTAATCTGGCTTTAATGAAAAATAATGCTCTTTGGTAAATACATTTTTTTTTTAAATGCAATGCTTTTAGATTCGTGGGAAGTAGTTAAGTGTACTCTTCAGGAGAAATTAAATATTATTGGAATGCAACCCAGGTAATAATCAGTTGATTGTTCATTCTGTTCCATGCTTCTCTTCACATGGCAACTCTATATGCAGCCACGGTGCTGTTAACACCCCATATCCAATGAGAGAGAGAGGCCTGCTGTTGTGGTTATTATTGGAAATGACAGTAAAATCGAAGCTGTATTTCTAAAATGTTTTTGGCAGTAGAACAGTTAGTTTCAATAATCAGTTAACGTTACTGTATACAAAAGACATCAAGCCTAGGCTAAACAGAGCAAATAGAAATGGAGTGAATGCACATTAGGAAACGTAAGATTTAGGCCTATTTTTAGAGTAGTATTTTTCAACACACAAGGCTCAGGCTACATTCCATAGCCTACACATAATTTGATGACGAGCAGCAATTCAGCAACGTGTATATAAACCATTGTTTGCCTTCCTCTAAATGTTTTGCTTCTATTTCAATACCAAACTTGTATCATTGCCCCGAATTGATTATATTAATAAGAGCGCCAGCGATATAATTGCACCTCCGCTAAGGATGCATTGCAGCCTAGTGCTTCCGTAATACAGTAAAAATCTAACAACAAAAGTGTATGCTGTGTGTACGTTTATTTGCTCAGTAACAATGTAACAACGTAATGATTACATTACAGCAACAATGTAATTAACGCCTTTGTGACTGTCATTACATGACAACTAGAGCTTCAAGGTTCAAACACAGGCATATAAAGGTAGTTTTACTGGTCATGCAAATAAGACTAGCTAGGCCACTAGGTTACTATTTAGGCCGTTTACTAAAAACTTTAACTTCTTCCTCAAATAACACCGAGTAAAGAAAGCCAGGCTACAGTGTTGTTAGCGCCTAGCAAGCTGCAGATTTCATCTAGCTAATGACTGTCGAATCAACCGGCGATGGAGAGGGACCAACAAATCGCTGTCACTGACACCAGTGACAAACGTCGAAATGACTCGACTCAAATTGCCCGAGTTAACGTCGATAGGCCAAGGGCTCGGTATGCAAAATAACCTTTGTATCGTGAGGGGGACTGGCTATACGGTGAAATCAGAGCACGTAGCAGCAGCTAACTAGCTGCCTGTTGGATTGAGGCAAAACGCAACCAGCATCTCATTTTGCGTGCAGATAATACATACAATACATTAAAAAACTTCTGCCCCTATTATAGGCTGTTTGTGTGTAAATAATGGACGTATGTTCACGCTATAAGGAAGAAAACGCGTTTCTAGGTGTACAGAACGTGTTTTGAGGCTGCGATAGCTTCGTGGGGGAAGGGGATGCTGTGGAGAGCTTGAGCTCTGTGAGCCTGACGTCGGCGTCTGCAGCTAAGCGCCGCTTTCCATTCCGGTAAATGTCAAAAATAGATTTGACATTTTAAAGATATAAATCACCATTAAACCCCCCACTGTTTTTGTTTTTTCCTTAAGATAAAATCGCGACTTACCCGATGGATTGACCGCGGCGGGAGTTGCCATGTTGCCTCAATAGAAAAACAAGATGCAGCTATGAAAATGACGCACAATACGGCTCGAGAGCCCCGGGAGAGACAATCCGCTCAGTGGTTTGGCACACGAGCTCTCGGTTCAGCCACCTATAGCCTCACATGCATTCGGTCGAAATACAAATAAGTCACGGATATCAACAATAAAGGCCCTGTTATTTCGGGTTCGCTTGGCCCGATGAAGTCAATGGTATTTTATAAATTCGTTCTTTCAGACTGAAAAATGCAAGATGTCTGAAAGGTGTCTAAACACCGCGAGACTTCACTTGAATTAATTGTGTTGCCTCTATCTTTGCTTTGAGTCAAATTAAGCTTTGAAAGATGAAAAGTCAGTTAATGCCAGTGAGATAGAGTAGCCTAACATCCTTTGCCAGTAATCACTTGTTGAATCGTGGTCCTATCTTTCATATAGAATAGAACAGCCCAATCAAGTAGGCTAAAATGTAATCCCAAATCGGCCAAATGTTTGCTTTGTAAGCATTTATGGCGCTTCAACAGCACTCACTTTGTAAAATACTTAGTGTTTTTCACCATTGTATCATTGTCAAACTATGAGATGGAAACGAGAACTAGCTACATGTGTTTGATGTGAAGATCAATCCACTTGAGATGCATAGAGGACATGACTTCCAATGTCACAGATCATTTTAAATGGATGAATCCACAGGGCATTGTTTCTGAATATGCACAAACCAGCAAGATTCTGGGAGTTCGAGATGTAAAATCTAGGCCGTTCTCAAGATTACACACATCCTGATTTAACTCACAATAGTTGCTTTTTTTTCAATGTACGTTTTCATTTTTTCAATAGGGTTATATTTGCAATTTGATGTGCAAAATGCAACACAAGTGAAGACAGCGGAAAGATAATTTACTCCACAAGAGATAAAATGAAGGTAAACTTGGGTGTAGGTTTCAGATTTCTCTGTAGGCCTAATCTAGGACTGAGTTACACATAGTTACTGTGTTACACCAATCATTTCAGACTACATATAATCACAGATGGTATCTGTGACCACTATGTTGATTGTAGGCCTATTCCCATTTCAAACTTAACCCCCGGCCTGGAGTCTAAACCGGGGTGGGGGGGGGGGCAACTGTTCTCCTGCCCTTTTTTTAGGAACAAACTACTTCAATATACATATACTTCTATAAATGTTTTAAACTAGCACACTAATACTTTCCTGGTTTAAACTAACCTGTTGCAAGTGTCTGCAGCTCTGTGCCTGTATCATTAAAGAATACACCCCCCAACTCATCTCTCTCTAGATTACATTTCAAGTTTTCCTCTCCATTACGTGCACTGAGTGCACAAAACATTAGGAACACCTGCTCTTTCCATGGCATAGACTGGCCAGGTGAAAACTATGATCCGTTATTGATGTCACTTGTTAAATCCACTTCAATCAGTGTAGATAAAGGGGAGGAGACAGGTTAAAGAAGGATTTTGAAATCTTGAGACAATTGAGAAAGGATTCTGCATGTGCCATTCAAAAGGTGAATTGGCAAGACAAAATAATGAAGTGCCTTTGAATGGGGTATGGTAGTAGGTACCAGGCGCACCATTGTGAGTGTGTCAAGAACTGCAACACTGATGGGTTTTTCATGCTCAACAGTTTCCCGTGTCTATCAGGAATGGTCCACCACCTAAAGGCCATCCAGCTAACTTGAACCAACAGTGGGAAGCATTGAAGTCAACATGGGCCTGCATCCCTGTGGAACATTTTCAACACCTTGTAGGGTCCATGCACCAACGAACCGAGGCTGTTCTGAGGGCAAACGGGGGTGAAACTCAATATTAGGAAGATGTTCCTAATTTTTTGTAGACTCATTGTAGTACCATTGCAAAGTTTAAAATGGAATATTTTTTCCACATTCATTCCAATATATTTGTGTGGTCAGTCATGTTTACAGTATGACATTGTGTGTTAAGAAGACACTGAACAGTCATGTTTACAGTATGACATTGTGTGTTAAGAAGACACTGAACAGTCATGTTTACAGTATGACATTGTGTGTTAAGAAGACACTGAACAGTCATGTTTACAGTATGACATTGTGTGTTAAGAAGACACTGAACAGTCATGTTTACAGTATGACATTGTGTGTTAAGAAGACACTGAACAGTCATGTTTACAGTATGACATTGTGTGTTAAGAAGAAACTGAACAGTCATGTTTACAGTATGACATTGTGTGTTAAGAAGACACTGAACAGTCATGTTTACAGTATGACATTGTGTGTTAAGAAGACATTGAACAGTCATGTTTACAGTATGACATTGTGTGTTAAGAAGACACTGAACAGTCATGTTTACAGTATGACATTGTGTGTTAAGAAGACACTGAACAGTCATGTTTACAGTATGACATTGTGTGTTAAGAAGACACTGAACATGCCTTTAGAGGAAATGTAAAAATGTCTCGGTCCACTATAAACCACTGAAAGGAAATGCCGATTTGTATCAACAATGTACAACATGACATAAAACATTTACTTTCAAAAGTGCAAACATGTAGTTTGGATTCCACATAGCACCTGCAGGGCTAGAGTTGACCTTTACTGGGGTATTGGAGAAGGTTAAGCCCTCTACTTGTAGTTTCTCAGATGGTGGGGGAAAAATGTAATACAGAAAACTTACAGTGATTTATAAAAAGAAATGTATTCTACTAGCTAACTACCATTACCTTGAGAAACTAATGCAGTACAATACTTTTCATAGCAACATATTTGTCTTGTTGCATAGCTGTGCAGAATGTCATTTAAAGAGACCAATTCCTAAGAAAGGATCATTTTCAAAGTAAAAGTTATGCCAGAGGATAAAGTCTGACAGCATTGATTGTGCAATGATTTTGTTGTCAACCAGTGGATGGGTTACTGCAGTGTGTAGCCTATGTATTGTATATATTTACTCATCAATTGACTTAATTCAAAGCCCCCAGAGAAATATACCTCAAATGTATAGGCCTTACTGCAGTTAAACATCGCCAATGCAAATAATCTGATTATTACTGTAGCTGCTTTGTTATAAGATCTCATTTGTATGTGGCTGGCCTGGGGATTCTCATTGGCTGTCAACAAACCCCTTCATTGTTTTTTTCCGTTCACAGTAAGCAGGCACTGTTGCTGTGTTTGGTTAAGGTCCCTTAGCTACCACAAAGCAAGATCAATGAGTTATCTAGCTAACGTTCAGAGATAACCGTTACATCTCTGCGTCCTAAAATAAAAACCTGGAGCTAGTGGAGTATGCCTTATGGATTTTCTATTTTGCCCATCTTTGTTTACAAATGTGGAGTTGTTCCTGAATATTTTGGAAAGTTAGCTGGCTAACTCATTCAAATAAAATCTAGCCATTTTATTTATCTAGAAAAATCAGTTTAGAACAAATTCCTATTTACAATGACGGCCTACCCTGGCCAAACACTAACCTGGACAACACTGGGCCAATTGTGCGCCGCCCTACGGGATCAAGGCCGGTTGTGATAAAGCCCAGGATTGAACCAGGGTCTGTAGTGATGCCGCTAGTACTGAGATGCAGTGCCTTTGACCGCTGAGCCCATTTAAAGTGCTTTTTTATCACAACACACTTAGTGTCACGCCTGGTCGAAGTATATTGTGTTTGTCTGCATTTATTTGGTCAGGCCAGGGTGTGACATGGGTTTTTTGTGGTGTGTTTTGTCTTGGGGGTGTCTAGCATAGTCTATGGCTGCCTGAGGCGGTTCTCAATCAGAGGCAGTTCTCAATCAGAGGCAGGTGATTATCGTTGTCTCTGATTGGGAACCATATTTAGGCAGCCATATTCTTTGAGTGTTTCGTGGGTGATTGTTCCTGTCTCTGTGTTTACGTTCACCAGATAGGCTGTATAGGTTTTCACGTTCGTTCATTGTATTCTATTCTATCAGCCACACCTCTAGCTCACCTCCACACAATACATTTACAAGTTAAAGACACACCTTGGAATAAATAACAAAGGAAAACTATTACTAGATGAAGTTGAGTGTTTTTTATTATGTCTAGTTCCTTTTATTAAAGAACATGAATAACCACCACGCTGCATTTTGGTCCGCTTCTCTTCCACCAGACGAAAGCCGTTACACTTAGCAGTAAAGAAGTGAAATGAAGGACATAAAAACACAATAAAATAGATTAATAAAATAACATAAAACATTAATTCATTCTGATTTATAGGGCCTGAAATCATAATGTCAACCAAACCTCTAGACAAAAACTTGCCTGCCAAAAGGTGCCCTGGGCTCGTTTTCATCTGGAAGTTGGGTTGCTAAATGTCTGACTCCCCCCCAAATCTGTCTGTCCTTCTCCAGACTCATTTGTCATTTGCCTGGGTACCAGTCTGGAGTCTGCTTTTGCTCAAGCCAACTGCTCTGGCACAAGGTAATGATGGAGTGTCCCTGAATGCTACTCAGACTAGGGAATTCCTACTGGGATTCTCTAATATAATCAATTAGAGTATGAATAGTGGGCAAACTGAGTGGGAAAGAGAGTGAGAGGAGGACCTATAGCCAAGTTGCCCCCAGCACTAGTGGTGTAGAGTGAAGTTGCCCCCTAGACAGTGATCTTAGATCAGTTTAGCATTTCCCCCACTAATGGTTAGGATAAGTTAGGAATGGTTAGGAGTAGTCAGGATTGGGAGAGGGGAAGCTGATGCAAGATCTGTACCTAGGGGAAATGTTACCCCTGAGCCACTATAACGTTTTTTGGTCACGTACCCAGTTTAGCAGATGTTATAGTGGGTGCAGCTTGTGTTACTGGCTCCTAACAGTGCAGTGAAATGTCAAAGCAGTGCAACCTGCAACAGACTGGGTGTATTTACATGTTATTATGCCTTATTCTTATAGTTTAACAACTTGGGCTGTATGACAAGTGTGTAAGTGTATTGTGTGTGTGTAAAGGATAAAGACAACTTGTGTTCTTCACACTATTCTTCCCCCTCGTGTCTTGTTTGTCCTTGACCGGGGGGTGGGGGCTGACAGGTCCCAAAGGACAAGAAGAGAAGAGCGTAAGTCTCTCAGGAGTAGTGAAGAGATGAGGGTATTGTGTATTCCTTTCTGCCTGTCTGTCTGTCTGTCTGTCAGTCTTTATGCCTGTCTGTCTGTCTCTGTCTGTGTATAGACTCTTTTTTTTCTTCTACTGTGTTATTGACTTGTTTATTGTTTACTCCATGTGTAACTCTGTG